>NC_133328.1:56731930-56834430 GCF_042186555.1 Aquarana catesbeiana
GTCCCTGCACCAAATGTCATTTTTAAAGGAAAAAATCTCATTTAAAACTGCTTGCGGGTTTAATGTCATGTCGGGTCATGGCAATATGGATGAAAATCAGTGAGACAAACGGCATGGGTACCCCCCAGTCCATTACCAGTCCCTTTGGGTCTTGTATGGATATTAAGGGGAACCCCGCACCCAAATTAAAATAAGGAAAGGTGTGGGGCCACCAGGCCCTATATACTCTGAACAGCAGTATACAGGCGGTGCAAACAAGACAGGGACTGTAGGTTTGTTGTTAAGTAGAATCTGTTTGTAATTTTGAACATTTTTAACGTGTTTAGCTCCAGCCAAAAAATCTTTTCTAAGCTTTTTGGAAAACATAGGGAAGGGTTATCACCCCTGTGACATTTGTTTTGCTGTCTTTCCTCCTCTTCAGAAGATTTCACCTCACTTTTTTGTCCCAATGAAAAATGTTTTTTGAAAATTTGGGTTTTTTTGTGGAACAAGGATTGGAAAGCATCAGTGGAAAGGAGAACTTGTTTTCCCATATTAACTCTTACAGGAGAGAATTTCCCTTCCTAGGGGTAGATTTCATCTCACTTCCTGTTGTCTCCTTCCGTTTGCAAGTAGGAGTCGTTTGTAAGTTAGATGTTTGAAAGTAGGGTCCTGCCCTATATACTCAGCAGAAATTTGGGCCTTAGGTGTTGCTGTGGCCACAACACTGTAAGCCCTCACAGGGCCCTGCTGTGAAATATTAGATCAAGAATTGTAATTACATGCCCCTGTTGAACAGCAGCTGAAAAATTAGGCCTTAGGCACTGGTGCTGGTGCCACAACACTGCAACCCCTCACAGACACTCTAGTTGGAACGCAGGAACGAGCCCTGCTGCAAATTATTGCTTCAAAAATTGTAATTACACGCCCCTGTTAGACAGGGGCAGAAAAATTGGGCCTTAGGCACTGGTGCTGGTGCCACAACACTGCAACCCCTCACAGACACTCTAGTTGGAACGCAGGAACGAGCCCTGCTGCAAAGTATTGCATCAAAAATTGTAATTACACGCCCCTGTTAGACAGGGGCAGAAAAATTGGGCCTTAGGCACTGGTGCTGGTGCCACAACACTGCAACCCCTCACAGACACTCTAGTTGGAACGCAGGAACGAGCCCTGCTGCAAAGTATTGCATCAAAAATTGTAATTACACGCCCCTGTTAGACAGGGGCAGAAAAATTGGGCCCTAGGCACTGGTGCTGGTGCCACAACACTGCAACCCCTCACAGACACTCTAGTTGGAATGCAGGAACGAGCCCTGCTGCAAAGTATTACATCAAAAATTGTAATTACACGCCCCTGTTAAACAGGGGCTGAAAAATTGTGCCTTAGGCACTGGTGGTGGCGCCCAGAACCAAAAATGTTCTTACAAGCTATCAGCGTGATGATTGAGGAGGAAGAGGATAATTACTCAGGGATAGTCACTCAGCATCAGCATAGGCAGTCTTTGAAGGGATCTGAGATTTCAAAAAAAATTATTCGGTTACATCAGCATCAGGTGCTTGGTAGCTGGTGGTGATCCAAGACTCATTCATTTTTATGAAGGTCAGCCGATCGACCGAGTCGGTGGACAGACGCACCCTGTGATCGGTTACCACGCCTCCAGCAGCACTGAATGTGCGTTCCGAAAGAACGCTGGATGCAGGACAGGCCAGTAGCTCAATTGCATACTGTGCAAGCTCTGGCCAGTGATCCATCCTCAAGACCCAGTAACCCAGAGGATTTTCGGTGGGAAAGGTGTCCAAGTCTGATCTTGCCCCTAGGTATTCCTGCACCATGTAAAACAGACGCTGGCGATGGTTGCTGGAACCGATCATACCTTGGGGCTGCGGACCAAAAAATTGTCTGAACGCATCGGTCAGACGGCCACCTTCTCCACCGCTCCTTCTTTGACTGACCGAAGCCTCAGCAACACGTTGTCCAGAAACAGGAGTTTGTAACCTCCCAGTCTCTGGGAACGCGTTGCACAGACCTTTCTGCAAGGCCTCCCGAAGATGTTTCATCCTCTGCTCCCTCTGCGATGGCAAGATAAGGTCCGCAACCTTACCCTTGTAACGTGGATCAAGGAGGGTTGCCAGCCAGTATTGGTCCTTCTCCTTGATACCACGAATACGAGGATCCTTACGCAGGCTTTGCAGGATCAGGGAGGCCATGCAGCGTAGGTTTGCTGAGGCATTCGGTCCGGAGTCCTCTGGGTCACTAAGAACGACATGGTCCGCAGCCACCTCCTCCCAGCCACGTACAAGTCCATGTGTTTCTTGGGACTGATCCCTTAAAGACTGCTGCTGATGCTGAGTGCCAGGCTCCACCTCCATACTGACACAATCTTCCTCCTCCTCCTCTTCCTCCTCGTCCTCTTCCTGTGTGATCGGCGGGCACGCAGGAACACTGTCTGGATAAAGGGGGCCTTGAGAGCTAAGGAAGTCCTCCTCTTCCTGCCTCTGTTCTGCCTCAAGTGCCCTGTCCATTATTCCACGCAGCGTGTGCTCCAACAGGTGGACAAGGGGGACAGTGTCACTGATGCATGCACTGTCACTGCTCACCATCCTCGTGGCCTCCTCGAATGGTGACAGGACAGTGCATGCATCCCTGATCATGGCCCACTGGCGTGGGGAAAAAAAACCAAGCTCCCCTGACCCTGTCCTGGTGCCATAGTCGCACAGGTACTCATTGATGGCCCTCTGCTGCGTGTGCAGCCGCTGCAGCATGGCCAACGTTGAGTTCCACCTGGTGGGCATGTCACAGATTAGGCGGTTCTTGGGCAGGTTAAACTCCTTTTGGAGGTCCGTCAGCCGAGCACTGGCATTATATGACCGGCGGAAATGCACACAGACTTTCCTGGCCTGCCTCAGGACATCCTGTAAGCCCGGGTACCTGCCCAAGAACCGCTGCACCACCAAGTTAAGGACGTGAGCCAAACAGGGCACATGGGTCATTTGTCCCTGTCGGAGGGCAGAGAGGAGGTTGGTGCCATTGTCGCAAACCACCATTCCTGCCTTAAGTTGGCGTGGCGTCAACCACCTCTGAACCTGCCCCTGCAGAGCTGACAGAACCTCTGCCCCAGTGTGGCTCCTGTCCCCCAAGCACACCAGCTCAAGCACCGCATGGCATCTTTTGGCCTGCGTACTTGCGTAGCCCCTTGAACGCCTACGGAGCACCGCTGGTTCCGAGGAAGAGGCCATGGAGGAAGAAGAAGAGGAGGGGGTGGAGGAGAGAGGTGTGTCACAATCAGCATTTTGGAGGCGTGGTGGCGGAACAACCTCCAACACTACTGCACCTTGTCCTGCATCCTTCCCAGCTGCCAGCAGAGTCACCCAATGCGCCGTGAAACTTAGGTAACGTCCCTGTCCATGCCTGCTGGACCATGAGTCAGCGGTAATATGCACCTTACCGCTGACCGCCCTGTCCAGCGAGGCATGGACATTGCCTTCCACATGCCGGTAGAGAGCCGGAATCGCCTTCCGTGAGAAAAAGTGGCGTTTGGGTACCTGCCACTGAGGAACCGCACATTCCACAAACTCACGGAAGGGGGCAGAGTCTACCAACTGAAAAGGCAGCAGTTGAAGTGCTAGCAATTTTGCCAAGCTAGCATTCAACCGCTGGGCATGTGGATGGCTGGGAGCAAACTTCTTTCGGCGGTGCAGCAGCTGGGGCAGGGAAATTTGCCTGGTACAATCTGACGTCGGTGTACCAAAAGCAGATTGCCCACAAGTACTTGGCTGTGACACACCTAATTCTACACCTTCATTCCTCTCACTGTAGGTCTCAGAGAGGACTGAAGGTCTAGTGGGGTTGGAAATCTCAGCTGATGAGGAGCAAGGAGAGATCCTCTTTGTTCTTTGGTGTGGGTCTTTTAGATACGCTTGCCAACGAACTGCATGGCAGGTCAACATATGTCTGGTCAAGCATGTGGTACCCAAGCGGGAGATATTTTGGCCACGCGAGATACGCTTGAGACATATGTTGCAAATAGCAGCGGTGCGATCTGATGCACTCGTCTCAAAAAAGGCCCACACCAAAGAACTTTTTGAATAACGCGCAGAGACTGCAGCGCCCTGCACATGTGGAGCTTTGGGGTGTGATGCAGTCAATGTGCTGCCCTTAGGCTGGCCCCTGGAGGGCATCCTGCCTCGTTGGTGATGTGCTGCCGCCTCCTCCTCCTCCTCCTCCTCCTCCTCCTCCTCCTCCTCCTCCTCCTCCTCTCTCCTATCAGGCACCCACGTTGAGTCAGTGACCTCATCATCCCCTCCCTCCTCATCACTGGAGCAAACCTGGCAGTATGCTGCAGCAGGGGGAGCATGACTGCCAGATTGCTGTCCTTCTTGGGCACCCCCTCTGTCCGCGCTCATGTTACTGCCTTCATCGAGCTCAGTATCGTCATCAGAGCCTTCCAAACGCTGGGCATCCTCCTGGAGCATGTACCCAACACTGTGGTCAAACAGTTCGAGGGAATCCTCATGAGGACATGGTGGAGCTAGGGAAGGAGTCACTGATGACATTGAGCTGAGGGAAGAGGCCGCTGCTTTGCCAGACAAAGCACCCTGGGCATGGGTGAGAGAGGATGAGGAGGATGAGGACGGCTTGGTCATCCACTCGACCAAGTCTTCCGCATGTTGCGGCTCAACATGGCCAGCTGCCGAAAAAAAGGCCAAGCGTGTCCCATGGCCACGTGCTGATGAGGATGCACCGTCTCCACGACCAGCACTAGACACAGAGCCTGCTTGCCCTCTCTTATTGGCTTGTGACTGTCTGCCTCTCCTTCTTGGCCTTCCAGACATACTAATGGCCTGTAGCTGCACTAAGCTGGGATAGAACACCTGTAATTTTCTTCAAGTAGCTTTATATACTGTAACCAGACAAGCCTGCCTGTCAGTAGGAAGATAACAGGAACGGATCTAGCTGAACACTGTGAGCAGGACGCACTGTACTAAATGTAAATAGTCTAGCTGCCTGACCGTGGTACTAATAGGATCAAATAGAACACCTGTAATTTTCTTCAGGTAGCTTTATATACTGTAACCAGACAAGCCTGCCTGTCAGTAGGAAGATAACAGGAACGGATCTAGCTGTACACTGTGAGCAGGACGCACTGTACTAAATGTAAATAGTCTAGCTGCCTGACCGTGGTACTAATAGGATCAAATAGAACACCTGTAATTTTCTTCAGGTAGCTTTATATACTGTAACCAGACAAGCCTGCCTGTCAGTAGGAAGATAACAGGAACGGATCTAGCTGAACACTGTGAGCAGGACACACTGTACTAAATGTAAATAGTCTAGCTGCCTGACCGTGGTACTAATAGGATCAAATAGAACACCTGTAATTTTCTTCAGGTAGCTTTATATACTGTAACCAGACAAGCCTGCCGGTCAGTAGGAATTTAACAGGAACGGATCTAGCTGAACACTGTGAGCAGGACACACTGTACTAAATGTAAATAGTCTAGCTGCCTGACCGTGGTACTAATAGGATCAAATAGAACACCTGTAATTTTCTTCAGGTAGCTTTATATACTGTAACCAGACAAGCCTGCCGGTCAGTAGGAATTTAACAGGAACGGATCTAGCTGAACACTGTGAGCAGGACGCACTGCACTAAATGTAAATAGTCTAGAAGATAACAGGAACGGATCTAGCTGAACACTGTGAGCAGGACGCACTGCACTAAATGTAAATAGTCTAGAAGATAACAGGAACGGATCTAGCTGAACACTGTGAGCAGGACGCACTGCATTAAATGTAAATAGTCTAGATAGAAGATAACAGGAACGGATCTAGCTAAACTGAATACAGTGTATATATATATATGCAACACCTGGGATGCATATATATACACAATACACTGTAAGTGCAGCTAACTGACTGACTGTTCTGCCTAATCTATCTAACTCAAATCAAATGACACTGTCTCTCTCTCTCTCTATCTCTCAGCACACCGGAACACACACTACACAGGGCCGCCGTGCAGGCGGCCTTATATAGTGTGGGGTGTGTACTAAATGCCCTGAGCCGTAATTGGCCAAAGCCACCCTGGCTTTGGCCAATTACAGCTCTCTCTACTGACAGCGCTGTGATTGGCCAAGCATGCGGGTCATAGTGCATGCTTGGCCAATCATCAGCCAGCAATGCACTGCGATGCCGCAGTGAATTATGGGCCGTGACGCGCCACACGAATTTAGCGCGAACGGCCCATAACGTTCGCAATTCGGCGAACGATCGAACAGCCGATGTTCGAGTCGAACATGGGTTCGACTCGAACACGAAGCTCATCCCTACTCCGCATGTGCAGGGCGCTGATGTCTCTGCGCGTTATTCCAAAAGTTCTTTGGTGTGCGCCTTTTTTGAGACGAGGGCATCAGATCGCACCGCTGCTATTTGCAACATATGTCTCAAGCGTATCTCGCATGGCCAAAACATCTCCCGCTTGGGCACCACATGCTTGACCAGACATATGTTGACCTGCCATGCAGTTCGTTGGCAAGCGTACCTAAAAGACCCACACCAAAGAACAAAGAGGACCTCTCCTTGCTCCTCATCAGCTGAGATCTCCAACCCCACTATACCTCCAGTCCTCTCTGAGACCTGCACTGAGAGGAATGAAGGTGTAGAATTAGGTGTGTCACAGCCAAGTACTTTTGGGCAATCTGCTATCGGTACACAGACGTCAGATTGTACCAGGCAAATTTCCCTGCCCCAGCTGCTGCACCGCCGAAAGAAGTTCGCTCCCAGCCATCCACATGCCCAGCAGTTGAATGCTAGCTTGGCAAAATTGCTAGCACTTCAACTGCTACCTTTTCAGTTGGTAGACTCTGCCCCCTTCCATGAGTTTGTGGAATGTGCGGTTCCTCAGTGGCAGGTACCCAAATGCCACTTTTTCTCATGTCCATGCCTCGCTGGACAGGGCGGTCAGTGGTAAGGTGCATATTACCGCTGACTCTTGGTCCAGCAGGCATGGACAGGGACATTACCTAAGTTTCACGGCGCATTGGGTGACTCTGCTGGCAGCTGGGAAGGATGCAGGAAAAGGTGCAGTAGTGTTGGAGGTTGTTCCGCCACCATGCCTCCAAAATGCTACTACTGGTGATTCTGACACACCTCTCTCCTCCACCCCCTCCTCCTCTTCTTCCTCCATGGCCTCTTCCTGTGCTTTGTCCTCAGAACCAGCGATGCTCCGTAGGCGTTCAAGGGGCTAAGCAACTACGCAGGCCATAAGATGCCATGCAGTGCTTGAGCTGGTGTGCTTGGGGGACAGGAGCCACACTGGGGCAGAGGTTCTGTCAGCTCTGCAGGGGCAGGTTCAGAGGTGGTTGATGCCACGCCAACTTAAGGCAGGAATGGTGGTTTGCGACAATGGCACCAACCTCCTCTCCGCCCTCCGACAGGGACAAATGACCCATGTGCCCTGTTTGGCTCACGTCCTTAACTTGGTGGTGCAGCGGTTCTTGGGCAGGTACCTGGGCTTACAGGATGTCCTGAGGCAGACCAGGAAAGTCTGTGTGCATTTCCGCAGGTCATATAATGTCAGTGCTCGGCTGGCTGACCTTCAAAGGGAATTTAACCTGCCCAAGAACCGCTTAATCTGTGACATGCCCACCAGGTGGAACTCAACGTTGCCAATGCTGCAGCGGCTGCACACGCAGCAGAGGGCCATCAATGAGTACCCGTGCAACTATGGCACCAGGACAGGGTCAGGAGAGCTTGTTTTTCTTTCCCCACGCCAGTGGGCCATGATCAGGGATGCATGCACTGTCCTGTCACCATTTGAGGAGGCCACTAGGATGGTGAGCAGTGACAGTGCATGCATCAGTGACACTGTCCCCCTTGTCCACCTGTTGGAGCACACGCTGCATGGAATAATGGACAGGGCTCTTGAGGCAGAACAGAGGCAGGAAGAGGAGGACTTCCTTAGCTCTCAAGGCCCCCTTTATCCAGATAGTGTTCCTGCGTGCCCACCGATCACACAGGAAGAGGGGGAGGAGGAGGAGGAGGAGGAAGAGGGGGATTGTGTCAGCATGGAGGTGGAGCCTGGCACTCAGCATCAGCAGCAGTCTTTAAGGGATCATTTACAGTCCCAAGAAACCCATAGACTTGTACATGGGAGGAGGTGGCTGCGGATCATGTCGTCCTTAGTGACCCAGAGGACTCCGGACCGAATGCCTCAGCAAACCTATGCTGCATGGCCTCCCTGATCCTGCAAAGCCTGTGGAAGGATCCTCGTATTCGTGGTATCAAGGAGAGGGATCAATACTGGCTGGCAACCCTCCTTGATCCACGTTACAAGGGTAACATCTAAAGGGAGGCCTTGCAGAAAGGTCTGTACAACGCGTTCCCAGAGACTGGGATGTTACAAACTCCTGTTCCTGGACAACATGTTGCTGAGGCATCACTCAGTCAAAGAAGGAGCGGTGGAGAAGGTGGCCGTCTGACCGATGCGTTCAGACAATTTTTTAGTCTGCAGCCCCAAGGTATGATTGGTTCTAGCAACCATTGCCAGCGTCTGTTTTACATGGTGCAGGAATACCTAGGGGCAAGATCTGACTTGGACACCTTTCCCACCGAAAATCCTCTGGGTTAATGGGTCTTGAGGATGGATCACTGGCCAGAGCTTGCACAGTATGCAATTGAGCTACTGGCCTGTCCTGCATCCAGCGTTCTTTCGGAACGCACATTCAGTGCTGCTAGAGGTTTTGTAACCGATCACAGGGTGCGCCTGTCCACCGACTCGGTCGATCAACTGACCTTCATAAAAATGAATCAGTCTTGGATCACCACCAGCTACCAAGCACCTGATGCTGATGTAACCGAATAATTTTTTTTGAAATATCAGATCCCTTCAAGACTGTCTATGCTGATGCTGAGTGACTATCCTGTTATGCTGAGTGACTATCCTCTTCCTCCTCAATGATCATGCTGATAGCTTGTAAGAATATTTTTGGTTCTGGGCGCCACCACCAGTGGCTAATGCCCAATTTTTCAGCCCCTGTTTAACAGGGGCGTGTAATTACAATTTTTGATGCAGTACTTTGCAGCAGGGCTCATTCCTGCGCTACAACTAGAGTATCTGTGAGGGGTTGCAGTGTTGTGGCACCAGCACCAGTGACTAAGGCCCAATTTTTCAGCCCCTGTTTAACAGGTGCGTGTAATTACAATTTTTGATGCAGTACTTTGCAGCAGGGCTCGTTCCTGCGCTACAACTAGAGTATCTGTGAGGGGTTACAGTGTTGTGGCACCAGCACCAGTGCCTAAGGCCCAATTTTTCAGCCCCTGTTTCGCAGGGGCGTGTAATTACAATTTTTGATGCAATATTTTACAGGAGGGCTCATTCCTGCGCTCCAACTAGAGTATCTGTGAGGGGTTGCAGTGTTGTCGTGGCACCAGTGCCTAAGTCCCAATTTTTCAGCCCCTGTTCAACAGGGACATGTAATTACAACTCTTGATCTAATATTTCACAGCAGAGCCTGTTCCTGCGCCCACCAAGAGTAACTGTGAAGGCTTACAGTGTTGTGGCAACACCAACACCTAAGGCCCCAATTTCTGCAGAGTATATAGGGCAGGCCCCTACTTTCAAACATCCAACTTACAAACGACTCCTACTTGCAAACGGAAGGAGACAACAGGAAGTGAGATGAAATCTATCCTTAGGAAGCAAAATTATCTCCTGTAATAGTTAATATGGGAAAAACGTTTCTCCTTTCCACTGATGCTTTGTCACCAATCCTTGTTTCACTAAACACCCCAAATTGTCAAAAAACATTTGTCATTGGGACAGAAAGTGAGGTAAAATCTTCTAAAGAGGTGCACAGACAGCAAAACAAATGTCACAGGGGTGATAACCCTTCCCTATGTTTTCCAAAAAGCTTAAAAATAGATTGTTTGGCTGGAGCTACACTTTAAAAATGTATCAGTTCAAAATTACAAACAGATTCTACTTAACAACAAACCTACAGTCCCTGTCTTGTTTGCACCGCCTGTATACTGCCGTTCAGAGTATATAGGGCCTGGGGGCCCCATGCCTTTCCTTTTTTTAATTTGGGTGCGGGGTTCCCCTTAATATCCATACAAGACCCAAAGGGCCTGGTAATGGACTGGGGGGGTACCCATGCCATTTGTCTCACTGATTTTCATCCATATTACCGGGACCGGACATTACATTAAAGCCGTAAGCAGTTTTAAATGACTTTTATTCCTTTAAAAATGAAATTTTGTGCAGGGACTGTTCCAAGCACGGGAAACACGCGCCACTTTACAGGCATACTATAGACACCCCCCAGGTATGATATTCAAAGGAATATTTCACTTTTTTGTCACTTTAACCACTTCAATACAGGGCATTTTCACCCCCTTCCTTCCCAGACCAATTTTTAGTTTTCAGCGCTGTCGCACTTTAAACGACAATTGCGCGGTCGTGCGATGTTGTACCCAAACAAAATTGATGTCCTTTTTTCCCCACAAATAGAGCTTTCTTTTGGTGGTATTTGATCACCTCTGCAGTTTTTATTTTTTGCGTTATAAACAAAAGAAGAGCAACAATTTTGAAAAAAAACACAATATTTTTTACTTTTTGCTATAATAAATATCCCAATTTTTTTTAAAAAAAAACACATTTTTTCCTCAGTTTCAGCTGATACGTATTCTTCTACATAATTTTGGTTAAAAAAATTGCAATAAGCGTATATTGATTGGTTTGCACAAAAGTTATAGTCTACAAAATACGGGATAGATTTATGGCATTTTTTAAAAAATTTTATTTATTTATTTTTTCTACTAGTAATAGCGGCGATCTGCGATTTTTTTTCATGACTGCGTCATTATGGCGGACACATCGGATACTTTTGACACATTTTTGGGACCATTCACATTTAAACAGCGATCAATGCTATAAAATTGCATTGATTACTGTATAAATGTGACAGGCAGGGAAGGGGTTAACCACTAGGGGGACACGAGGGGTTAATTATGTTTCCTAGGGGAGTGATTCTAACTGTAGGGGGAGGGGACGCACAAGGGGAGGAGACCGATCAGTGTTCCTCTGTACTGGGAACACAGATCGGTCTCCTCTCAACTGACAGGACATGGATCTGTGTGTTTACACACAGATCCAAGGTCCTGCTCGGTTAATCGGCAATCGCGGGTGCCCGGCGGCAATCGCGGCTGCTCGGCACACGCACCGGGTCCCGGGGAATGCCGCGGGCTCCCTAGACGGCCGGGAAGCCCAGGACGTCATATGCAGAGGCGGCTCTCTAATTAGGCGAAATAGGCGGTGGCCTCAGGCCTCGCAGTCATAGGGGCCTCATAGGGGCCTCGCACAGCTGGCTAGTTTACCTAGTTAGAGAGCCGCCTCGTTCAGCAGCAGAGATCTCCGTCCCCTCGCTCTGCTACAGGGAGAGATAACAGGCTGTGGGTGAGATGTGTGATCGGAGCTCACATACATCTCCGGATCACAGACAGGGAGGGAGAGCCGCTCAGTGAGCCTGTTCTGACAGATCTCCCCCCTCCCCCTGCTGCCCGCACAGCCAGACAGAAGAGGAGAGAGAGCTTCTGCTCCTCCTCCTCCCGCCCTCTCCTCCTGTGTCTGCCCCGCCCACTCTCCTCGGCAGTGTTCTCTGTTCTGTCTCAGAGAAGGGGATGTGTGGGCGGGAAGATTCAAGCTGGATCCCAGCAAAGAGAAAAGGACAAGGGGAGTCTGATCCATCCATCCATCCGGTCCCTCCTGCCTCCCAGTGAGTACACTGATGTAGGGGATGCTCTTCCTTCCCTTCTTCCTCCACCCCCCTCTCTTTCTTTCTATTCTTTTTGTCTCTTTCTTTCTCTTTTCTTCATTCTTTCCCCATCCCCCTCTCTTTCTTCCTTTCTTTCTTCCTTTCTTCCTTTCTTTCCATTCTTTTTGTCATTCTTTCTTTTTCTCTTTCCTTCCTTCTTCCTCCATCCCCCTCTCTTTCTTTCTTTCTTTCTTTCTTTCTTTCCATTCTTTTTGTCATTCTTTCTTTTTCTCTTTCCTTCCTTCTTCCTCCATCCCCCTCTCTTTCTTTCTCTTTCTTTCCTGTCCATCTTTCTTTCTTTCTTTCTTTCTCTTTCTTTCCATTATTTTTGTCATTCTTTCTTTTTCTCTTTCCTTCCTTCTTCCTCCATCCCCCTCTCTTTCTTTCTCTTTCTTTCCTGTCAATCTTTCTTTCTTTCTTTCTTTCTTTCCTTCCATCTTTCTTTCTCTCCTTTCATCTTTCTTTCTCTCCTTTCTTTCTTTCTTTCTTTCTGTCATTCTTTCTTTTTCTCTTTCCTTCCATTTTTCTTTCTCTCCTTCCATCTTTCTTTCTCTTTCTTTCCTTCCATCTGTCTTTCTTTCTTTCTTTCTTTCTTTCTCTTTCTTTCCTGTCCATCTTTCTTTCTCTCCTTTCATCTTTCTTTCTCTTTTTTTTTTTTCTTTTTCTTTCTTTCTCTTTCTTTCCTTCCTTCCTTCCTTCCTTTTTCTTTCTCCATCCCCTTTATTTCTCTCTTTGTGACAGCCTACCAGAATAGGTAGGATCTGTGAGAGCAGCTTCCCCGTGCAGCTCTGCTTGAGGAAAATATATCTTTATTATGCCCACTTACCTACCCCCTGTACTGTCCACTCCCCTATACTGTACACTCCTAATACAGTTCATAATACAGTGGGGCCTCATGTCTAAGTTTTGCCTAAGGCCTCACAAAGTCTAGAGCCGCCTCTGGTCATATGATCCCATCTGTGGCCGTCATTTGACTATGGGCCAGTATTGAAGTGGTTAAGCATCATTAAAATCACTGCTCCCGAAAAAACGGCCATTTTTAAAACTTTTTCTTGCATTGATACATGTCTCCTGGGGCAGGACTCAAGTCCCCAAACCCTTTTTAGGACAATACCATGCAAATTAGCCTTTAAAATTAGCACTTTTGATTTCGAACGCTCGAGTCCCATAGACTTCAATGGGGTTCTAAAGTTCGCACAAATTTTCGGTCCGTTCACAGGTTCTGGTGCGAACCGAACCGGGGGCTGTTCGGCTCATCCCTAGTGTTTAGTATCACTTTAATAACCGCCATGTCAGTCCTCTGACCAATACAGCAAAACATGCCGGCTTACAGTGAAGAGGTTAATCCTACTATCAGCATGCAGGCCTTTGGAAAGAAGTACCCCGATAGGTTTTCTTGACCAAAGACAGCACCCAGGGCTCCTCTAAACACTGAAAGAAACCAAAAAGCACAGGAATGATAAAGACAAGGAACAGCTTCAACCCAACAGCTGTCTCCTGCTTCCTACAAAGATTACTTTCACAAGCCATGTGCGGTGACCTGTGGCCTTTCGTAAAGACCTCTTCACACTAATCCAACCATCCCAGCTTTGCATGGATTGACAAGAGCTCATTCTAAAAGCCTGCAAAGAGCAACCTAATATGAGGTTCTGTTCAGTGCCCGGGCACTCTGCAACCCGGATGTTTTCTTTAGATTTCACAATCACTCCTTTAAACTTGAGTCAGGTTACCAAAAATAGAAAGCCTATGAAAGTGACCTTCCTAGCACTTTTCACAGCACTCCATCAAGTCCCTGCAGACCATCAGATATCATTGTCCAGTGCATAAAGAAAACATGGTTAATGAGGCAAAGAGCAATGTGCACAGTGCACTAACCTATACTGTATCCTTTAGCGCTATTGCTGCAGAATAGTTATAGTGGAGCTAACATCATATATATTTTTCATGGACTGTGGACTGTGCATCTATGCTAAGTAGTGTATAAGTGTAATGCCCTGTACACACGATAGGATTTTCCGACAGCAAGTGTTGGATGTGAGCTTGTTGTCGGAAAGTCCGACCGTGTGTAGGCTCCATAGAACATTTGTTGTCAGAATTTCCGCCAACAAAATGTTTGAGAGCAGGTTCTCAAATTTTCCGACAACAAGAGCGTACACAATTCCGACGCACAAAAGTCCACGCATGCTCGAATCAAGCAGAAGAGCCGCACTGGCTATTGAACTTAATTTTTCTCGGCTCGTCGTACGTGTTGTACGTCACCCCATTCTTGACGTTCGGAATTTCCAGCAAGCTTTGTGTGACCGTGTGTATGCAAGACAAGTTTGAGCCGACATCTGTCGGAAATAAATCCACGGTTTTGTTGTGGAAAATCCTATCGTGTGTACATAGCATAAGGCTGACAGGTATTAATTACCTCTCAAAGATCATTATGCCTTCATCTGCGTTTCTCCTCGAAGAACGGCACCATATTCATGGTCAGTGCCTACTTCCAGGAATCATATGCTGGCTCAAAGATGACAGTCATGTTACCCTTGGTTCACACCTATGCGTTTTTAGTGCATTTTGCAGAAAAGCCCTACAGTTCATTTAACCTCCCTGGCGGTATGATTATTCCAGATTTTTGATGCTCAAAGTGGTACAATGTTTTGCATGGAAATTTAGCATTTTATATTGTAGGCCTGTAATTCTTAGGAAACACTTAAATCTGTCCAAACAAGAGTCTAGTAGACATCCCGGGTATGATAAAGTTTGAAACATGAAATCATAAATTATAATGTAATAAATAACTATAAATAATTAGAATTGTCACTGTCATTACTTTCAGTGTTTGATGACGGATCTCCCCACAAATCACTATCGCTCAATTCTGTAGTGATTCTAATTTATTATTGCTTTTTTCTAGCTGGTCTAAAACCACTTTTGATGTAAAGGGACGGTTTTGGTTGCTATGGATAATCTCCAGTTTCCAGGCAGAAAGAACAGTATTTATAATATAAAACTGCATGCAGGACACTGGACAAACCACTAGGGACAAAAGGGAGGTGAAATAATCCGATACAGTAATGTAATCTGTAAGACTGTGTACTGTGTGTATTGTCTGTGTTTCACTTTTTGAATTTGGCGACATGCTCCGTCCTCGTGCGTCGTACCGCTTGCAGTGAACGGAGCCTGGCGCTGTGATAGACTGAGCGGAGGACGGCTCGCACACTCAGCGGGGAGACATCGCAGGACCCTGGGGACAAGGTAAGTTACTGTACCTGGATCCTGCAATGCGATCCCAGATGTGGCTCGGGGTTATCGCTTTTGGTACTGAAAATCCACCCCGAGCCAGACTTGGGAATACTGCCAGGTAGGTTAACATGGTTTCCTATGGATCTAGTTCACATCTGTGCATTTTTTTTAAAAGGTTCAGGGACTTTTTTCCCTGCAGCAGATTGTGTTTTCTGTGTAATAGACTTCAATAGACCCGCACTAAAAACAGTGTTGCATGTTTGATGCGTTTTTTATGCATTTTGCATTTTGGGGGGGGGGGTTTGGCTTATAGGAAAGTATGACAATTCTGCTCATAGAGTGCAACTTTGATGCGACTTTACACTCTGTGGCACTCGAGTCACATCAAAGTTGCAATCCATGAACAGAACTGTCATACTTTCCTTATAGCCAAAAAAATCCCGCAAAATGCGTGTTCAAAAACACAAAATGCACCTGAAAAATGCATCAATCGCAACACGTATAGGTGTAAACCTAACCTTAATAATGGTGCATGTGCAGTTTCCTGCAAAGTTACACTGTTGCAGTCTGATCACAGGGTGAGAGGAGACTGAGAGAATGCTTCCTCCTGCCTGCAACAGACTTATGACATCATATCAGCCAGGCTAGGTGAAGTCAATTGCCTGGAGCTCAAAAGCAGTTTTTAGTGATAAATAGGTATAGATTCTCTGCAAAAATTGTACTTTTGCTGTATAATACATTTTAGGAATTTGGTCAAGCAGAATGTAAAGTTACTGAAAAGTCTTAATTTAAAGAACCGCTGTAGATAAAAAGAAGATTTAATATACCTAAAACTGATCCCTAAAGAAGAATTTCAGGTAGGGATATTTTTACATAGTTACATGGGTCCAGTTTGGACCCATGTATCTATGAATATGCCATATCTGTGGGATCCCTCTAAAACAGGGGTCTCCAAATTGTGGCCCACAGGCCAGATGAAGCCCTTTGCCAGCCTTTACCTGGCCCTCGGGGCACTATTCCTCCCACAGACACAAGACAATTTTCTTCCCATTGACACCAATATGGAGCACTGTTCCTCACACTGACACCAAAAATGGTGGAGCACTATTCCTCCCACTGACACCAACAATGGTGGAGCACTATTCCTCACACTGACACCAACAATGATGGAGCACTATTCCTCCCACTGACACCAACAATGGTGGGGCACTATTCCTCCCACTGACACCAACAATGGTGGGGCACTATTCCTCCCACTGACACCAACAATGGTGGAGCACTATTCCTCACACTGACACCAACAATGATGGAGCACTATTCCTCCCACTGACACCAACAATGGTGGGGCACTATTCCTCCCACTGACACCAACAATGGTGGGGCACTGTTTCTCCCATTGACATCAACAATGGGCAATATTCCTCCCACTGACACCAAAGATTGGACACTATTCTTCCCACTGACACCAACAATGGGGCGCTTTACCTCCTACTATTGACCATAGGCACTATGTCATTTTTTTTTTTACAATTAGTGCTTGAACAAGGAGCTCTTGGCAGGATCACTAGGTATTCTTTTTAAAAAAGTTGCAAATTTAAAATGTAAAATTATTTTTTTTTTAATTACATTAATAAGTTAAAGCATATTTTAGTAATTGGCTTTACATATGCTTGTTTATATTCCTATGGGACACATTCCTGGAATCAAGGCTCATTAATGATGGGTGCTGTAGCGATTACCAGCTGGATCCTGGCGACATCAGCAAAGTGTATATATTCGCCAGAGATCTTCAATCACCGTCCAAAGGTTTTTATTGCAGAGAGATCACATCACAAAGACAAGTGCAACGTTTCAGAGTCGCGCAGGAGTTTACATTTCAGCGGCGACATTCAGATGGTCGGGTCAGAATTTGGCGTAAACAACATGAAAGCATGGAACCATCCTGCCTTGTATCAATGGTTCAGGCTGGTGGTGGTGTATTGATGTGGGGAATATATTCTTGGCACAATTTAGGCCCCTTAGTACCAACTGAGCATGGTTTAAACACCACGGCCTACCTGAGTATTGTTGCTGACCATGTCCATCCCTTTATGACTACAGTGTACCCTTCTTCTGATGGCTCCTTCCAGCAGGATAATGCACCATGTCACAAAGCTCAAATCATCTCACCACTGGTTTCTTGAACATGACAATGAGGTCACTGTACTCCAACGGCCTCCACAGTCACCAGATCTCATCCAATAGAACACCTTTGGATGCAGCAACTGCGTGATGTTATGTCAATATGGATCAAAATCTTGGAGGAAAGTCTCCAACACCTTGTTGAATCCATGCCATGAAGAATGAAGGCAGTTCTGAAGGCAAAAGTGGGTCCAACCTGGTACTGGCAAGGCGTACCTAATAAAGTGGGCAGTGAGTGTATATAGTGTGTGTAGATAGATAGATAGATAGATAGATAGATAGATAGATAGATAGATAGATAGATAGATAGATAGATAGATAGATAGATAGATAGATAGATAGAGATAGATAGATATATAATGTTTGGGGATTCTAACTAATTTTCTAGCAAAAAAAAAATAGATTTTTGCTTGTAAAAAAAAAGGGCCAGAAAATGCCTGGTCTTCAAGAGGTTAAGTAGTGGATGTGTATGGATTATTTTTCATAGAATAAGGATATCATTTAGTGTCACTAAAAGTAAGTAAGGTAAAAGCTGATAGACTTGGAGAAGTCCGTGTCTTTAACAATGGAATCACGCCGCCAGGACAATGAGAGGAGCCTGGAATTTTAACTGGTTAAAGAGAAATAGCTTCATGTGGAAGACTTGAGGTTGCATGAAAGTTGGCTGAGACATCAAAGAATATAATTAAAGAGCTTCCTTTGTCTCACAAACACGGTGCTACTGAGTAGTCACTCGGGCAGAACTGAATTTCACCAATTGTACGGTGAAACATATTATTTGGCCTGTCATCCGCTGTAATATTTTCTTTCTCAGATATTAATAGGATGGAAGGAGAGAAATCACACTTTATTGATTGCGCTGAACTACAGGACTATCTGTGCCAGTCACTGGAAAGCCGAGAAAAATATGTGCAAGGAAGTAACAGGTGTTAGGATTGTATTGATGAATGGAGGGATTTCCATCTTACAAGGTTTTTTTTTTGCCTTCCTCTGGATCAACTGTTGGCATAGAATTCTGTATATGTAGGTTTTTTATGTATTTATTGATTGATTTTTTTTTTAATGAACAGATATTGGCACAATGATGTACATATACAGTTACAATCTATAAACAGAAACAAAAAAAAAAAAAAAGGTTTAGAAGAAATGAGTGCCAAGTATAAGAACACTAATGTCGCGTACACACGAGCAGAATTTCCGACAGAAAGAGTCCAATGGGAGCTTTTCATCGTATATTCCGACCGCGTGTATGCCCCATCGGACTTTTTTTTTTGCCGTGGCAAACTCAGCCAGAAGTTCGTCCCTTGCCGCAGCAGGCCCATTGAGAAAGCGCACCGCGATGTGCACATGGGCAGTAGGAAACTGGCTGTGAAGCTGCAAGGCTTCACTGCCAGTTTCCCTTACCGAAGATGGCGGCGCCAGCACCCAAGAGCCGAGTCAAGAATTGGCTTAGGTGAGAACACCGCAGGGCCCTTAAGCTTTGACAAAAAAAATCTAGAAGCTGATTGGTTTCTGTGCACAGCTGCAGATTTTGCACTTTCCAGTTTTAGTAACTTAACCCTACATTGCTCAAATCTAGTTACAACTGATAAAAAAAAAGATCTGCCTGCACAGTACAAAAAGGGTTATTGTGGTAAACACAGCTGCCCAGCCCCCTCATAAAAAATGAGAACTACCCAAGATTTTTTCTTGCTGGAGGGGTCTGAATAGAGCATCTAAAATAGGTAAACTGCAATTTTTAAAGCGCAGCTCCAGACAAAAAAAAAAGGTTTCCCATGCAGTGGGGCTGTATCCGCACTGCATGGGTAAATGCTTGTTTTGTCCAGGGGCACCAGAAAGCTTATACTTACCCGATCTTCCGCACCAGCGGCAAACGGCACTCCCCCACAATCCAGCGGTGGACTGCTCCTGACGCCCTCACATCCAGAGCAGGTCTATGTTTGCTACTATAGTTATTATAGTTGAACAGTTTGTGTTGTTTCCAATGAGTTTGCCTCCCTCTAGTGGCTGCTGGACTCTGCTAGGATTTTTTTTTCCTTACCCCTTAAGAAAATGCAGCAAAGTATTGTGGAAAATGTAGTTTGGAGAAGGAAGTGACTCTGTTAGCTGGATCAGCCCTGAACTACAGGACAGACAATGCAAAGCGAGTGATAAAAGGACAAGCGCGGCCTGTTTTCAGCCCCCCTTTACGCCATTCAACACCTGCCAGCAGGAGGTCTGTGTGTGACCAGGAGTGAGAGACTGCGGCCTATACAGCGGAGAGCCAGATCGCCCGCCACTGAGGGATCTTGGAATACAGCCCTGCTATCCTAGTAGCAGACTGGCCTGTGCTTCAGAGCAAATGGACGCCCCTGCACGTCAGTCCATCGGGAGTTGCAGCATGGCGTGGCGGCTTCATCTTCACCAGACGGAGACACCAGGAGGGGTTTCCGGCGGAGCCTCACAGCCATCGGGGTCTATTGTGGTGAGAGGGCACCTGCCCATTCCAGTATAGAGTACAGTATTGCTGAGTAAATTCATTTCTACAGACTGCTGGTGAGACTTGTAGTTCCATGGAGGTGAATCTACTTCTTCACAGGCATTATACAGCTGGACTTTGGGCCTTGTCTTTCTCCCCTGCGCTGTAAGGTCAGTACTGTATTGCACTCACATGTA
Source organism: Aquarana catesbeiana (assembly GCF_042186555.1). Taxonomy (NCBI): domain Eukaryota; kingdom Metazoa; phylum Chordata; class Amphibia; order Anura; family Ranidae; genus Aquarana; species Aquarana catesbeiana. Next base: position 56,751,793 of record NC_133328.1, read on the forward strand.
AAGAGGAATCTACAAGTGCTGATATTTCTTCAGTTAAGCCGTCATCAGCATATCTTTTGTTCTACATTCTTTTCTTTCTCTTTGTTTTGTGGATTACAAATACTGCAGTTTTAACATCAGGCTGGCTGAAGATATCCGGAGTCAAAAGAACTTTCACCATCTTCCTCTTTTACCAAGCATTGCTGCTCTACTCATAAGTTGAACTCTGAATTATAGCCTAGGGGGAGCCATGGAGTATATGTTAGACTTTACACTGTGTTCCTAAATGTAGAGAATATATACTGCATTTGGTCTGTGTGTTGGGGCCTCAGTGGGAAGGTATTTAATATATGTTTTGAAATAAATAAATAAGATGTTGGGTAGTTATCCCTCTGTACACCTGTTCACATATACTCCATAAAGTGATTATAAGGCTGTAAGTTGAGTATATGTGCCTTGTAATAACAATTGTCAATCATAATTTGTGTTTATTCATGTTCTTTATCGTGTTCTATTACTTATCTCAGTAAACTTTTCCGAGAGTGGTTCAGTGATATCGTGTGAGTTTTCTCATTGCTAACGTCACATTGCAGAATGGAACCCAAGGTGTCAGAGGTAAGAGAGGATCTGCAGAGTTGGGGTAGCCAGTGGGATTTAGAGTCACTCAGCAGCCCACACGGGGGTACCGCTACATATATATATAATGTTTGGGGGTCCTAAGTAATTTTTTAGCAAAAAAAATAAAAATGTAACGTGTAAACAACAAGTTTGAAAAATAGGCCTGGTCCTTAAATTACCCAGGTCTCATTAAACCCTAAGGTTCTACCAGAGGCTTCTAGGGGTTCCTTGAGAAATTAGCAATTTCTTTCAGATTAGTAACCACTGATAACAATGATCTTTTATACCTTTGGGAAAATAATGATTTGATCCCCTGCAGATTTTGTAAGTTTGCCCAGTCTTCCAGCATGACAATGACCCAAAACATACCGCCAAGGTAACAAAGGAGTGGCTCAAGATGAAGCACAATAATGTCATAGAGTGGCCTAGTCAGTCTCCAGACCTTAATTCTATAGAACATTTATGGAGGGAGCGAGCTGAAACTTTGAGTTGCCAAGCAACAGCCAAGAAACCTTAAGAATTTAGAGAAGATCTGTAAAGAAGAGTAGACCAAAATCCCTCCTGAGATGTGTGCAAACCTGGTCACCAACTACAAGAAATGTCTTACCTCTGTGCTTGCCAACAAGGGTTTCTCCACCAAGTACGAAGTCTTGTTTTGTTTGGGGATCAAATACTTATTTTACCCTTCATTTCTTTGTAAGTGGGCAAACTTACAAAACCTGCAGGGGATCAAACAATTATTTTCCCCACTGTAGCTATCTGTAATGCCCTGTACACACGATCGGACATTGATCGGACATTCCGACAACAAAATCTGATTTTTTCTGACAGATGTTGGCTCAAACTTGTCTTGCATACACACGGTCGCACAAAGTTGTCGGAATATCCGATCGTTCTGAACGCGGTGACGTAAATATGGGCAGCACAGTGGTGTAGTGGTTAGCACTCTCACCTCGCAGCAATGGGGTCGGTGGTTCGAATCCCAACCACGACACTACCTGCCTGGAGTTTGCATGTTCTCACTGTGCCTGCGTGGGTTTCCTCCGACACTCCAAAGAAATGCTGGTAGGTTTATTGGCTTCTGTCCAAAAATTGGCCCTGGTTTATGGGTGTGAGTTGGGGACCTTGGATTGCAGACCCCTTGGGGGTGGGGACCGGTGTGGGTGTGTGTGCAGCTCTGTGTAGATTGATGGCACTACATGGGTACCTTAAATATATAAAAAATAATAATATAGTGGATGGGCATCTTGATGGGATGCAATGTGTGGGGATGGGGACAATTGTGGGTGCTCACTCAGGTTGAACTGGATGGATTGGTGTCTTTATTCAACCTTAGTAACTGTGTAAAACACGTACGTCGGGACTATAAACGGGGCAGTAGCCAATAGCTTTCGTTTCTTAATTTATTCTGAGCATGCGTGGCACTTTGTGCGTCGGATTTGTCTACACACGATCGGAATTTAAAGGATCGGCTTTTGTTGTCGGAAAATTTTATATCCTGCTCTCAAACTTTGGGTGTCGGAAATTCCGCCGGAAAAAGTCAGATGAAGCCTACACACGATCGGAATTTCCTACAACACAATCCGATCGCACTTTCTCCATTGGAAAATCCGACCGTGTGTACAGGGCATAATGGTGGGATTCTCCCCAGCGACCACAAATGTTAGAAGCAATCTTGCCAATGAACATCACACTAGCTGTAGATGTAGAACCCCTGGCAAAAAGTATGGAATCACCATGAACAATTGTTCATTCAATTGTTTAATTGTGTAGACAAAAAACTAATCACAGACATGCCTCAAAACAATTTTCATTTAACATTCCAACTTTCTGGCTTAAGGAAACAGTTAAAAAATAAAAAAAATAAAGAAAACTGTAGTCCATTGCAACTGTTTTTGCAGATCAAGCAGAAAAAAATAAATGGAATCACTAAATTCTGAGGATAATATTATGGAATCACTACGTACTTTGCAGTTCTAAAACAAACATCTGCATCAGATTACATCCTGAAAAATGAGGTCATCACCAAACATCCTTTCATTTGATGGAATAAGAAAAGTGTCCAAAATCTCAATATAAACTTGTGCATTTATTGAAGATGACATTTATCTCCCCCGTACCTTTAGCTGACATGCAACCCCATATCATCAATGATTGTGGAAATTTTCATGTTTTCTTCAGGCAGTCGCCTTCATAGAGTTCTTTGGAACAGCACCAAACAAACGTTCCGGCATCATCACCCTACCCAATGCAGATTCGTAATTCATTGCTGAATATCACTTTCATCCACAGTCCATGATTGCTTTTCTTTAGGCCACTGTAACCTTGTTTTTAGAAGTTAACCGGTTCCCGACCGGCCGCTGCAGTTTCACTGCGGTAGGTTGGCTCCCCTGGGCCTTTAAGACGCTGTAGGAGGTGCGCACACGCGCCCACAGCCTGTGCCCAGAGCCAATGCGAGTGCCACCCACAATCGCTTGTGACAGAGTGAGAACCGAGATCTGTGTGTGTAAACGCACAAATCCCGGTTCTCTCAGGGGCGAGGAGAGAGATTGTGTGAACACCGATCTCTCTCCTCCCCTAGTCAGTCCCATCCCCCCCCTACAGTTAGAACACACCTAGGGGACACACTTAACGCCTTGATCGTCCCCTAGTGTTAACCCCTTCCCTGCCAGTGACATTTCTACAGTAATCAGTGCATTTTTATAGCACTGATCGCTATATAATTGTCAATGGTCTCAAAAATGTGTCAAATTTGTCCGCCGCAAAATCGCCGTCTCAATAAAAATGGCTGATCACTGCAATTACTAGTAAAAAAAAAATAATAATATAAAAATACCATAAATATATCCCCTATTTTGTAGACGCTATAACTTTTGCGCAAACCAATCAATATAGGCTTATTGCGTTTTGTTTTTTTTTATTTACCAAAAATATGTAGAAGAATACATATCGGCCTAAACTGAGGAAAAAATGTGTTTTTGTTTTTTTAAATTTGGGATATTTATTATAGCAAAAAGTAAAAGTGTTTTTTTTTCAAAACTATCGCTCTTCTTTTGTTCATAGCGCAAACAATAAAAACCGCAGAGGTGATCAAATACCACAAAAGAAAGTTCTATTTGTAGGAAAAAAAGGACGTCAATTTTGTTTGGGTACAACATCGCATGACCGCGCAATTGCCAGTTAAAGCGATGCAGTGCCGTATCGCAAAAAATGGCCTGGTCATTGAGCAGCCAAATCTTCCGGGGCTGAAGTTTATCAATGATGGTTTTCGTTAGTACAAATCAAATAGGAAGGTTGTTAAAGAAAAGCAATATGCCTCAGAAAATGCACAACAAAACAAATGAGGAACAAATGGTCAGAAAAAAATGGGGGGTAAAAGGTCCTTGAATCCACACTCACCAAAGTAGCAAACAGCAAATAGAGTACCAGCCGATTCGTCAATATGTGACGGGATACCTGCCCTAAAAGCAATGGCACTATATCAACAACAGAAAGAGGAGACAAGGGAGTCCCCAGAAAGCAAAAAAGGGGAATGGTCAACTACGGCTTATGGTACAAAAATGCAAAAAGGCTTTATTAAGGGTAGGGGGGGTGGGGGTATTTACATATACAAAAAATTCCAAATATATGTAAGATAAACAATGTATCTAAATAACACAGTCCGTCTCACTACACTAAACCAAAATTAAAAACCATGCTGCAACATTGATGAATAAAACTGCAGAGCGCGCCTGCAGGCCAAAAACGCATGCAGTGTCCATTTGAATCCAAAGAAAAAAGTATTGCACCAAACATTACATGGAGTAAGCTACTGATGGGATATCAAGTCTTATGTGGTCTAGTATTAACTGTGCATCAGATTGAGCAGTACTGAGAAAAAAAAAAAAAAACCCACATATATCCACATAGACAGGACCTTACATAGCTGAATTAGGTGGGGTTTTTTAAAAAAAAAACCTCTATTAGAAGGAAATCCTCCACAAGCAGCTTCCAACCTCAGTGCACTAAATGTGTATTTACACCAGTTGTTTTAGAAATGGAAAGACCAGCGTTCCTGTTACTAGGTATGTCCAGTGCACAAACACTATTTCCTCAATGTAGCATAAAAGGAGCAAAGGACAAACCACTCCAAAGAAAGGGCTTAGTCTCTTTTCCAATCTAGACCAGCATGATATTTTCACAGTTCATCAGTTTCAAGTGTGGCAATCCATGCAGGAGGGTGAATGGCAAACAGATGCAAAGACTATTGATAAGCAGGTAAGGAGGGAAAGAGAAACTGCCCATTGGGCTCTCACCTCTTTCAAGTACTAGGGATGTCCTCAGACTCTGCTGTCTTGCTGTTTGGCATGGAGCGGCTCACAGTCAGTTCAGAGCAACATTCAGTGTGTAGTCACAGCACACCATTCTCCTCAATAGTAGACACTGCAGACTGTGTAATCACATGACCGGTCACATGGTTAGGAAGAGACCAGGAACCAGGAACTTTGCATTCAATTGCTGATGCGGAATTAGCTTGTGAAGTATGGTGCTGTATGCAAATCACAGGGAAACCCCTTTACATTGCTGGAAAAGGAAGCATGTTGAAGGCCTGCTGACAAGCCCTGCAGGGGCTGCGTTGACGTTTCGTACGCCTCCGCGTACTTCTTCAGAACAATTTGGCATTGAATTAGGGTTGATTTAAATAGGGAACACTGTCCAATCAGATCAAACCATGCCAAATAGCTATTTTCTGCCATCTTGTGGTCACATCAGGTAATGCAGTGGAAAAAAGGTGCCAGTCAGTTGCTCAAACAAAAAAGTACTTATTTGCAAGGGGGGAGAAAGAAATACAATCTCACATATCACCAGGCATCAAGTAAAGAGCGCAATAGACATTGTAATAAATTTCCTCATAAGGTGGAATGGCCCTCATGGTCAGAAATAAATTCTATCAAAAACAACCAAAACAAGAGATCAGCCGGGGAGCCTTTATAAAACACTTCAAACCTAATGTTTATGGTTCAAGAAAGACACTCAGGCTTAGTTCGTGGTTCAAGCCATTAGGTTGAAGAGTACCAAGCCTGAATATCCATTTTTTCTCTTTGCGTAGGAGTACCCTGTCAAAGTCACCCCTACGGTCTGTCAGAGAAAGGGCATAAAAGCCCTTTACCCTCAGACCTGTGGTTTTGCCCTGATGAAAATCCAAAATGTGTTGAGCCACTGAAGTTTCTTCCTTTAGCCTGATACTCTTCAGGTGTTCCCCGAATCTAACACGCAGCTGTCTCTTAGTTTTGCCTACATACAATTTATGACATGGGCATTCGAGAACATAGAGTATTCTAGTTGTGGCACAGTTAATGAAAGACCGAATCTCAAATTGTTGACTACCATCCGAATTTCTAACGGTTTTTGAGCGGTCCACATACTTACATGTGCCACAGTGGCCACACGGAAACATGCCGTTGACCCGAGGCATATCAGTGAGCCAACTTCTATTTGAGGGCCGTACAAACTCAGATTGCACCAGCATGTCATTGAGGTTTTGGGCTCGTTTAGCAACCATTGACGGTCTCTCACCGATAATTTGCCTCGACCCAACAGCCCGCAACAGTATGTGCCAATGTTTTGAGAGGATTGTATTAACCTGGTGCCACTGGGACCCATAGGGGGTGATAAATCTCACCAGTCCCTCAGTCTCCTGTTGTGTCTTTTTCTGGGGTAAGAGGAGGTCAGCTCTCCTCTTATGTCCTGCGATGCTCATTGCTCGCTTGAGGGTACGGTGGGGGTATCCCCTTTCCCTGAATCTCTGGTAGAGTTGTTTAGATTCGGAAAAGTAGTCCTCCTCAGTAGAGCAATTTCTGCGGATTCTCATGAACTGTCCAACCGGGATCCCACGTATCAGAGACTTGGGGTGGTGGCTATCCGCCTGTAGTAATGTATTTGCGGCTGTTTCCTTTCGGAAAGTACTAGTAATCAACCTACCACCCTCAAGTCGGATAGATAGGTCCAGGAAGGAGAGTTGATGGGGATCCGCAGTATAAGTTAGATGTATATTTCTAGTGTTGTTTTCTAGCTCTGCCATAAACACCTCCAGTTCATCTGAAGTCCCTGCCCATACCATCAGGACATCATCGATGTACCTCAGCCAGCAGCATGCATGGCCGAGGGACATCGATGAGGCATAAACTTTCTCCTCCTCCCACCAGCCCAGGTGCAGACACGCATAGGCCGGGGCCCATGGGGCTCCCATAGAGGTGCCACGCAGCTGCTGATAGTTAGACCCAGAGAACTGGAAAAAGTTGTGCTTGAGTGCAAGCTCTAGGAGATCAATGATGAATTCATTTTGGGCTCCCATTTCTGGGAAGTGTTTCTCTAGGAAGTGATATACCGCCAAAATGCCCCACTCGTGGGGAATAGATGTGTAAAGCGACTCCACATCGATCCCCACGAGTAGGGCACCCTCCGGGAATTCTAATGCACTAATCTTATTCAATACGTCCCCTGTGTCACGTACGTACGAAGTCAAAGACAAGACCATGTCCTTGATTAAGGAATCTATATATTTCCCCAGTCTCTCGAGGGGACCACGAATGGCGGAGACAATAGGTCTTCCTGGAGGGACCTTTCTATTTTTATGGACCTTAGGGATTATATAAAATGTTGGTTTATTGAAGTCCACCACTCTCAAGAATTCCAATTCCTTTTTAGAAATTAAATTGGCCTCAAATGCCCATTGTAATTTCTCATTAATAAATTCCACCAGGTCCTGGAATGGATCATGGTGTAGTCTTTTATAGGTAGATTCATCATTTAGGAGTCGTCGTACCTCCCCCTCGTAAAAATCCACCGAGAGGAGGATGACATTACCTCCTTTATCACTCTTTTTGATAATCACTTGGTCCGCTTCCCTAAGCTCTTTTAATGCCTTCCTTTCCTCATATGTGAGGTTATCACCCATGATGGTTTCCCAATTTAATTTTTTGAGGTCCTCCTCAACAAGGTCGAGGAACACCCCAAGCCATTTGTTCTTCCGAAATAAAGGCATTTTGGTTGAACGGATCTTTAATTTGGGATCTCTTTTCCACCCCGACATCTCTGGAGCTTCCTCCTCACCAGAGGACTGGCCTCCTTCTTCCATCAATATCATTAATGATTCTAGGGCCTCAGTTTCTCTGGTATCTAGCTGTAGATCATTTGGGGGAGTTTTGTCAGAATAGATCTCCTTGAGGTATACTTTCCTCAAAAAAAGGCAGAGGTCCTTATATACCCCAAAGTGGTCCATACTCGTAGTAGGGGAAAAGGATAGACCCTTGCTTAATAAATCAATATGTCGTTTCTCCAATTGAAAATCAGAGAGATTAATGATTTTAAAATCTTCTACTGGGTCATTCAAATGGAGTGCATTTAGCTGGGGCGTTTTTGGCTCCGAGTCGTTGTCCGCTCTGTTCCTATTGGGTCCCCCCTTCCTTCCTTCCTTCCTTGTCTTCCTTTTCCTCGATTCCCTCCTCCTCCTGTTGTCCCTTGTTTGCCTCCCTTTAGTATACCCCTGGACGGGGGAGATTTCTGCTGGTCCAGTAGGTCTTTGTCTAAAAAAGACACGGTATGGCGTGTTTCGTCTTCACTACCAGAAGACTGGGCACCTGTCTCTGTATCAGAGCAAGAGGGGAATCTACGATTCCGCGATCTACTTCTGCTTCCCCTTACTGACAGGTCAAAAATTTCCCCTTTTGCCCAGTCATCTAAATCCCTCTTAAATTTGTTGTGTTTGGTAATTTTAAGATTTTTTTGAGTTCTATCGACTTCCTTCTTGAGGAAATCGTTGAGTCTCTCAAAATCAGGATTATCCTTCAATGGCTCAAGCTTTTCACTAGTCTCTTGAATCTGGATCTGTAACGAGGTCAATTGATCTTTCTCCTCCTCTACAATCAACCGCATTACTTCCAGGCCATGTTTAATACATTGTTCTTTCCACTTAGTTAGGAATTTCTCAGTATGAAGGTGGGTAGCCGGCACTACCCTCTCCCTTAGTCCCCGTGGGACAATACCCCTTTCTATATAAGACTCAAGTGACAAAATGTCCCATTTTCTATTCAGGGATTTAATAATTAATTTTTTGTGTTCCTTGAATAATGGTTTTAGGTCGTCTTGCACTGGCGGCTCCACCCCCACTGAACTCCCATCAAAAGTGGCCCTTATTTCAGCATCAAAATCATCCCCGGGTATAAAGGCCATTCCACCACAAAGAGAAAAAATATAAATCAAAAAGACATGACAATTACAAAGAGGCACCAGTACGGTATTAGTGGAGAGAGATATAACACCGCCACCCCCTACACTTGGAGCCAAAAACAAGGGAGGGGATCCAGACTCAAGGAAGACCGTAGAATGGTCAAAATAGTAAACCAAAAAATGGGGGGTAAAAGGTCCTTGAATCCACACTCACCAAAGTAGCAAACAGCAAATATAGTACCAGCCGATTCGTCAATATGTGACGGGATACCTGCCCTAAAAGCAATGGCACTATATCAACAACAGAAAGAGGAGACAAGGGAGTCCCCAGAAAGCAAAAAAGGGGAATGGTCAACTACGGCTTATGGTACAAAAATGCAAAAAGGCTTTATTAAGGGTAGGGGGGGTGGGGGTATTTACATATACAAAAAATTCCAAATATATGTAAGATAAACAATGTATCTAAATAACACAGTCCGTCTCACTACACTAAACCAAAATTAAAAACCATGCTGCAACATTGATGAATAAAACTGCAGAGCGTGCCTGCAGGCCAAAAACGCATGCAGTGTCCATTTGAATCCAAAGAAAAAAGTATTGCACCAAACATTACATGGAGTAAGCTACTGATGGGATATCAAGTCTTATGTGGTCTAGTATTAACTGTGCATCAGATTGAGCAGTACTGAGAAAAAAAAAAAAAAACCCACATATATCCACATAGACAGGACCTTACATAGCTGAATTAGGTGGGGTTTTTTAAAAAAAAAACCTCTATTAGAAGGAAATCCTCCACAAGCAGCTTCCAACCTCAGTGCACTAAATGTGTATTTACACCAGTTGTTTTAGAAATGGAAAGACCAGCGTTCCTGTTACTAGGTATGTCCAGTGCACAAACACTATTTCCTCAATGTAGCATAAAAGGAGCAAAGGACAAACCACTCCAAAGAAAGGGCTTAGTCTCTTTTCCAATCTAGACCAGCATGATATTTTCACAGTTCATCAGTTTCAAGTGTGGCAATCCATGCAGGAGGGTGAATGGCAAACAGATGCAAAGACTATTGATAAGCAGGTAAGGAGGGAAAGAGAAACTGCCCATTGGGCTCTCACCTCTTTCAAGTACTAGGGATGTCCTCAGACTCTGCTGTCTTGCTGTTTGGCATGGAGCGGCTCACAGTCAGTTCAGAGCAACATTCAGTGTGTAGTCACAGCACACCATTCTCCTCAATAGTAGACACTGCAGACTGTGTAATCACATGACCGGTCACATGGTTAGGAAGAGACCAGGAACCAGGAACTTTGCATTCAATTGCTGATGCGGAATTAGCTTGTGAAGTATGGTGCTGTATGCAAATCACAGGGAAACCCCTTTACATTGCTGGAAAAGGAAGCATGTTGAAGGCCTGCTGACAAGCCCTGCAGGGGCTGCGTTGACGTTTCGTACGCCTCCGCGTACTTCTTCAGAACAATTTGGCATTGAATTAGGGTTGATTTAAATAGGGAACACTGTCCAATCAGATCAAACCATGCCAAATAGCTATTTTCTGCCATCTTGTGGTCACATCAGGTAATGCAGTGGAAAAAAGGTGCCAGTCAGTTGCTCAAACAAAAAAGTACTTATTTGCAAGGGGGGAGAAAGAAATACAATCTCACATATCACCAGGCATCAAGTAAAGAGCGCAATAGACATTGTAATAAATTTCCTCATAAGGTGGAATGGCCCTCATGGTCAGAAATAAATTCTATCAAAAACAACCAAAACAAGAGATCAGCCGGGGAGCCTTTATAAAACACTTCAAACCTAATGTTTATGGTTCAAGAAAGACACTCAGGCTTAGTTCGTGGTTCAAGCCATTAGGTTGAAGAGTACCAAGCCTGAATATCCATTTTTTCTCTTTGCGTAGGAGTACCCTGTCAAAGTCACCCCTACGGTCTGTCAGAGAAAGGGCATAAAAGCCCTTTACCCTCAGACCTGTGGTTTTGCCCTGATGAAAATCCAAAATGTGTTGAGCCACTGAAGTTTCTTCCTTTAGCCTGATACTCTTCAGGTGTTCCCCGAATCTAACACGCAGCTGTCTCTTAGTTTTGCCTACATACAATTTATGACATGGGCATTCGAGAACATAGAGTATTCTAGTTGTGGCACAGTTAATGAAAGACCGAATCTCAAATTGTTGACTACCATCCGAATTTCTAACGGTTTTTGAGCGGTCCACATACTTACATGTGCCACAGTGGCCACACGGAAACATGCCGTTGACCCGAGGCATATCAGTGAGCCAACTTCTATTTGAGGGCCGTACAAACTCAGATTGCACCAGCATGTCATTGAGGTTTTGGGCTCGTTTAGCAACCATTGACGGTCTCTCACCGATAATTTGCCTCGACCCAACAGCCCGCAACAGTATGTGCCAATGTTTTGAGAGGATTGTATTAACCTGGTGCCACTGGGACCCATAGGGGGTGATAAATCTCACCAGTCCCTCAGTCTCCTGTTGTGTCTTTTTCTGGGGTAAGAGGAGGTCAGCTCTCCTCTTATGTCCTGCGATGCTCATTGCTCGCTTGAGGGTACGGTGGGGGTATCCCCTTTCCCTGAATCTCTGGTAGAGTTGTTTAGATTCGGAAAAGTAGTCCTCCTCAGTAGAGCAATTTCTGCGGATTCTCATGAACTGTCCAACCGGGATCCCACGTATCAGAGACTTGGGGTGGTGGCTATCCGCCTGTAGTAATGTATTTGCGGCTGTTTCCTTTCGGAAAGTACTAGTAATCAACCTACCACCCTCAAGTCGGATAGATAGGTCCAGGAAGGAGAGTTGATGGGGATCCGCAGTATAAGTTAGATGTATATTTCTAGTGTTGTTTTCTAGCTCTGCCATAAACACCTCCAGTTCATCTGAAGTCCCTGCCCATACCATCAGGACATCATCGATGTACCTCAGCCAGCAGCATGCATGGCCGAGGGACATCGATGAGGCATAAACTTTCTCCTCCTCCCACCAGCCCAGGTGCAGACACGCATAGGCCGGGGCCCATGGGGCTCCCATAGAGGTGCCACGCAGCTGCTGATAGTTAGACCCAGAGAACTGGAAAAAGTTGTGCTTGAGTGCAAGCTCTAGGAGATCAATGATGAATTCATTTTGGGCTCCCATTTCTGGGAAGTGTTTCTCTAGGAAGTGATATACCGCCAAAATGCCCCACTCGTGGGGAATAGATGTGTAAAGCGACTCCACATCGATCCCCACGAGTAGGGCACCCTCCGGGAATTCTAATGCACTAATCTTATTCAATACGTCCCCTGTGTCACGTACGTACGAAGTCAAAGACAAGACCATGTCCTTGATTAAGGAATCTATATATTTCCCCAGTCTCTCGAGGGGACCACGAATGGCGGAGACAATAGGTCTTCCTGGAGGGACCTTTCTATTTTTATGGACCTTAGGGATTATATAAAATGTTGGTTTATTGAAGTCCACCACTCTCAAGAATTCCAATTCCTTTTTAGAAATTAAATTGGCCTCAAATGCCCATTGTAATTTCTCATTAATAAATTCCACCAGGTCCTGGAATGGATCATGGTGTAGTCTTTTATAGGTAGATTCATCATTTAGGAGTCGTCGTACCTCCCCCTCGTAAAAATCCACCGAGAGGAGGATGACATTACCTCCTTTATCACTCTTTTTGATAATCACTTGGTCCGCTTCCCTAAGCTCTTTTAATGCCTTCCTTTCCTCATATGTGAGGTTATCACCCATGATGGTTTCCCAATTTAATTTTTTGAGGTCCTCCTCAACAAGGTCGAGGAACACCCCAAGCCATTTGTTCTTCCGAAATAAAGGCATTTTGGTTGAACGGATCTTTAATTTGGGATCTCTTTTCCACCCCGACATCTCTGGAGCTTCCTCCTCACCAGAGGACTGGCCTCCTTCTTCCATCAATATCATTAATGATTCTAGGGCCTCAGTTTCTCTGGTATCTAGCTGTAGATCATTTGGGGGAGTTTTGTCAGAATAGATCTCCTTGAGGTATACTTTCCTCAAAAAAAGGCAGAGGTCCTTATATACCCCAAAGTGGTCCATACTCGTAGTAGGGGAAAAGGATAGACCCTTGCTTAATAAATCAATATGTCGTTTCTCCAATTGAAAATCAGAGAGATTAATGATTTTAAAATCTTCTACTGGGTCATTCAAATGGAGTGCATTTAGCTGGGGCGTTTTTGGCTCCGAGTCGTTGTCCGCTCTGTTCCTATTGGGTCCCCCCTTCCTTCCTTCCTTCCTTGTCTTCCTTTTCCTCGATTCCCTCCTCCTCCTGTTGTCCCTTGTTTGCCTCCCTTTAGTATACCCCTGGACGGGGGAGATTTCTGCTGGTCCAGTAGGTCTTTGTCTAAAAAAGACACGGTATGGCGTGTTTCGTCTTCACTACCAGAAGACTGGGCACCTGTCTCTGTATCAGAGCAAGAGGGGAATCTACGATTCCGCGATCTACTTCTGCTTCCCCTTACTGACAGGTCAAAAATTTCCCCTTTTGCCCAGTCATCTAAATCCCTCTTAAATTTGTTGTGTTTGGTAATTTTAAGATTTTTTTGAGTTCTATCGACTTCCTTCTTGAGGAAATCGTTGAGTCTCTCAAAATCAGGATTATCCTTCAATGGCTCAAGCTTTTCACTAGTCTCTTGAATCTGGATCTGTAACGAGGTCAATTGATCTTTCTCCTCCTCTACAATCAACCGCATTACTTCCAGGCCATGTTTAATACATTGTTCTTTCCACTTAGTTAGGAATTTCTCAGTATGAAGGTGGGTAGCCGGCACTACCCTCTCCCTTAGTCCCCGTGGGACAATACCCCTTTCTATATAAGACTCAAGTGACAAAATGTCCCATTTTCTATTCAGGGATTTAATAATTAATTTTTTGTGTTCCTTGAATAATGGTTTTAGGTCGTCTTGCACTGGCGGCTCCACCCCCACTGAACTCCCATCAAAAGTGGCCCTTATTTCAGCATCAAAATCATCCCCGGGTATAAAGGCCATTCCACCACAAAGAGAAAAAATATAAATCAAAAAGACATGACAATTACAAAGAGGCACCAGTACGGTATTAGTGGAGAGAGATATAACACCGCCACCCCCTACACTTGGAGCCAAAAACAAGGGAGGGGATCCAGACTCAAGGAAGACCGTAGAATGGTCAAAATAGTAAACCAAAAAATGGGGGGTAAAAGGTCCTTGAATCCACACTCACCAAAGTAGCAAACAGCAAATAGAGTACCAGCCGATTCGTCAATATGTGACGGGATACCTGCCCTAAAAGCAATGGCACTATATCAACAACAGAAAGAGGAGACAAGGGAGTCCCCAGAAAGCAAAAAAGGGGAATGGTCAACTACGGCTTATGGTACAAAAATGCAAAAAGGCTTTATTAAGGGTAGGGGGGGTGGGGGTATTTACATATACAAAAAATTCCAAATATATGTAAGATAAACAATGTATCTAAATAACACAGTCCGTCTCACTACACTAAACCAAAATTAAAAACCATGCTGCAACATTGATGAATAAAACTGCAGAGCGTGCCTGCAGGCCAAAAACGCATGCAGTGTCCATTTGAATCCAAAGAAAAAAGTATTGCACCAAACATTACATGGAGTAAGCTACTGATGGGATATCAAGTCTTATGTGGTCTAGTATTAACTGTGCATCAGATTGAGCAGTACTGAGAAAAAAAAAAAAAAAAACCCACATATATCCACATAGACAGGACCTTACATAGCTGAATTAGGTGGGGTTTTTTAAAAAAAAACCTCTGTTAGAAGGAAATCCTCCACAAGCAGCTTCCAACCTCAGTGCACTAAATGTGTGTTTACACCAGTTGTTTTAGAAATGGAAAGACCAGCGTTCCTGTTACTAGGTATGTCCAGTGCACAAACACTATTTCCTCAATGTAGCATAAAAGGAGCAAAGGACAAACCACTCCAAAGAAAGGGCTTAGTCTCTTTTCCAATCTAGACCAGGATGATATTTTCACAGTTCATCAGTTTCAAGTGTGTCAATCCATGCAGGAGGGTGAATGGCAAACAGATGCAAAGACTATTGATAAGCAGGTAAGGAGGGAAAGAGAAACTGCCCATTGGGCTCTCACCTCTTTCAAGTACTAGGGATGTCCTCAGACTCTGCTGTCTTGCTGTTTGGCATGGAGCGGCTCACAGTCAGTTCAGAGCAACATTCAGTGTGTAGTCACAGCACACCATTCTCCTCAATAGTAGACACTGCAGACTGTGTAATCACATGACCGGTCACATGGTTAGGAAGAGACCAGGAACCAGGAACTTTGCATTCAATTGCTGATGCGGAATTAGCTTGTGAAGTATGGTGCTGTATGCAAATCACAGGGAAACCCCTTTACATTGCTGGAAAAGGAAGCATGTTGAAGGCCTGCTGACAAGCCCTGCAGGGGCTGCGTTGACGTTTCGTACGCCTCCGCGTACTTCTTCAGAACAATTTGGCATTGAATTAGGGTTGATTTAAATAGGGAACACTGTCCAATCAGATCAAACCATGCCAAATAGCTATTTTCTGCCATCTTGTGGTCACATCAGGTAATGCAGTGGAAAAAAGGTGCCAGTCAGTTGCTCAAACAAAAAAGTACTTATTTGCAAGGGGGGAGAAAGAAATACAATCTCACATATCACCAGGCATCAAGTAAAGAGCGCAATAGACATTGTAATAAATTTCCTCATAAGGTGGAATGGCCCTCATGGTCAGAAATAAATTCTATCAAAAACAACCAAAACAAGAGATCAGCCGGGGAGCCTTTATAAAACACTTCAAACCTAATGTTTATGGTTCAAGAAAGACACTCAGGCTTAGTTCGTGGTTCAAGCCATTAGGTTGAAGAGTACCAAGCCTGAATATCCATTTTTTCTCTTTGCGTAGGAGTACCCTGTCAAAGTCACCCCTACGGTCTGTCAGAGAAAGGGCATAAAAGCCCTTTACCCTCAGACCTGTGGTTTTGCCCTGATGAAAATCCAAAATGTGTTGAGCCACTGAAGTTTCTTCCTTTAGCCTGATACTCTTCAGGTGTTCCCCGAATCTAACACGCAGCTGTCTCTTAGTTTTGCCTACATACAATTTATGACATGGGCATTCGAGAACATAGAGTATTCTAGTTGTGGCACAGTTAATGAAAGACCGAATCTCAAATTGTTGACTACCATCCGAATTTCTAAAGGTTTTTGAGCGGTCCACATACTTACATGTGCCACAGTGGCCACACGGAAACATGCCGTTGACCCGAGGCATATCAGTGAGCCAACTTCTATTTGAGGGCCGTACAAACTCAGATTGCACCAGCATGTCATTGAGGTTTTGGGCTCGTTTAGCAACCATTGACGGTCTCTCACCGATAATTTGCCTCGACCCAACAGCCCGCAACAGTATGTGCCAATGTTTTGAGAGGATTGTATTAACCTGGTGCCACTGGGACCCATAGGGGGTGATAAATCTCACCAGTCCCTCAGTCTCCTGTTGTGTCTTTTTCTGGGGTAAGAGGAGGTCAGCTCTCCTCTTATGTCCTGCGATGCTCATTGCTCGCTTGAGGGTACGGTGGGGGTATCCCCTTTCCCTGAATCTCTGGTAGAGTTGTTTAGATTCGGAAAAGTAGTCCTCCTCAGTAGAGCAATTTCTGCGGATTCTCATGAACTGTCCAACCGGGATCCCACGTATCAGAGACTTGGGGTGGTGGCTATCCGCCTGTAGTAATGTATTTGCGGCTGTTTCCTTTCGGAAAGTACTAGTAATCAACCTACCACCCTCAAGTCGGATAGATGGGTCCAGGAAGGAGAGTTGATGGGGATCCGCAGTATAAGTTAGATGTATATTTCTAGTGTTGTTTTCTAGCTCTGCCATAAACACCTCCAGTTCATCTGAAGTCCCTGCCCATACCATCAGGACATCATCGATGTACCTCAGCCAGCAGCATGCATGGCCGAGGGACATCGATGAGGCATAAACTTTCTCCTCCTCCCACCAGCCCAGGTGCAGACACGCATAGGCCGGGGCCCATGGGGCTCCCATAGAGGTGCCACGCAGCTGCTGATAGTTAGACCCAGAGAACTGGAAAAAGTTGTGCTTGAGTGCAAGCTCTAGGAGATCAATGATGAATTCATTTTGGGCTCCCATTTCTGGGAAGTGTTTCTCTAGGAAGTGATATACCGCCAAAATGCCCCACTCGTGGGGAATAGATGTGTAAAGCGACTCCACATCGATCCCCACGAGTAGGGCACCCTCCGGGAATTCTAATGCACTAATCTTATTCAATACGTCCCCTGTGTCACGTACGTACGAAGTCAAAGACAAGACCATGTCCTTGATTAAGGAACCTATATATTTCCCCAGTCTCTCGAGGGGACCACGAATGGAGGAGACAATAGGTCTTCCTGGAGGGACCTTTCTATTTTTATGGACCTTAGGGATTATATAAAATGTTGGTTTATTGAAGTCCACCACTCTCAAGAATTCCAATTCCTTTTTAGAAATTAAATTGGCCTCAAATGCCCATTGTAATTTCTCATTAATAAGTTCCACCAGGTCCTGGAATGGATCATGGTGTAGTCTTTTATAGGTAGATTCATCATTTAGGAGTCGTCGTACCTCCCCCTTTGTATATGTAAATACCCCCACCCCCCCTACCCTTAATAAAGCCTTTTTGCATTTTTGTACCATAAGCCGTAGTTGACCATTCCCCTTTTTTGCTTTCTGGGGACTCCCTTGTCTCCTCTTTCTGTTGTTGACAAATGGTCAGAAACTGGAGTCAATGTCTGTGACCGAACTGTAATGCCCTGTACACACGGTCGGACATTGATCGGACATTCCGACAATAAAATCCATGGATTTTTTTCCGACGGATGTTGGCTCAAACTTGTCTTGCATACACACGGTCACACAAAGTTGTTGGAAAATCCGATCATTCTGACTGCAGTGACGTAAAACACGTACGTCGGGACTATAAACAGGGCAGTAGCCAATAGCTTTCAGCTCTTAATTCGTTCTGAGCATGCGTGGCACTTTGTGCGTCTGATTTTTGTACACACGATCGGAATTTCCGACAACGGATTTTGTTGTCGGAAAAATTTATAGCCTGCTCTCAAACTTTGTGTGTCGGAAATTCCGATGGAAAATGTGTGATGGAGCCTACACACGGTCGGAATTTCCGACAACAAGGTCCTATCACACATTTTCTGTCGGAAAATCCGACCGTGTGTACAGGGCATAAGACATCTCCTAAAGGAAATGGGATTTACATACAGAAAAGCCAAACAAAAACCATCATTAACACCTAAACAGAAAAAAAAACAAGGTACAGCAGGCTAAAGAAAAGCAATCATGGACTGTGGATGAAAGTGATATTCAGAGAATCTGCATTGGGCAGGGTGATGATGCTGGAACTTTTGTTAGATGCTGTTCCAACCAAATGTATGAAGACAACTGCCTGAAGAAAACATGCAAATTTCCACAATCATTAATGATATGGGGTTGCATGTCAGGTAAGGGTACGGGAGAGGTGACAGTCATTAAATCTTCAATAAATGCACAAGTTTATATTGAGATTTTGGTCACTTTTCTTATTCCATCAATTGAAAGGATGTTTGGTGATTAGGGATGAGCTTCGAGTTCGAGTCGAACCCGTGTTCGACTCGAACATCGCCTGTTCGACAGTTCGTCGAATTGCGAACGATATGGGCCGTTCGCGCCAAATTTAAGTGGAGCGTCACGGCCCATAATTCACTGCGGCATTGCAGTGCATTTCTGGCTGATGATTGGCCAAGCATGCACTATGACCCGCATGCTTGGCCAATCACAGCGCCGTCTGTACAGAGAGCCGTAACTGGCCAAAGCCAGGGTGGCTTTGGCCAATTATGGCTCAGGGGATTTAGTACACGCCCCACACTATATAAGGCCGCCTGCGTGGCGGCCTTGTGTAGTGTGTTGCGGCGGAGAGAGATAGAGAGAGAGTGTCATTTGATTGAAGTTAGATAGAGTAGGCATACAAGTACATATTTGGGGGGCACACCATACAATGCATTTAAATTCAAGATGGTGCTGCTGTAAGACCTATAAACAGTACAAAATATTTTACAGCGCACACATACAAGAATGACATTTCCTGCAGGGCTAGTTAAAAACACCTGAACACCTGAACATATTCAAAAAATACGGGGGTTTGGTCACACTATATGGTCATATAGTGCTAAGCCCACTTACTGCGACAAAGTACCCCGAATTAGTGGGTCCTACACTAGTAATAGAATGGAAGATCCTCTGTCTCAACCATGGGAGCTGAACTCCTCTATGTGGGAGAACTGAAAGGGATACATCCTAATCACTGGTGGCCACTAAATAGGAGGTAATGAGGAGGGGGAGGGGTGCTCCAGCCCAAAAACCTGGTCAGGGCCTATTACAACATACAAGTACATATTTGGGGGGCACACCATACAATGCATTTAAATTCAAGATGGTGCTGCTGTAAGACCTATAAACAGTACAAAATATTTTACAGCGCACACATACAAGAATGACATTTCCTGCAGGGCTAGTTAAAAACACCTGAACACCTGAACATATTCAAAAAATACGGGGGTTTGGTCACACTATATGGTCATATAGTGCTAAGCCCACTTACTGCGACAAAGTACCCCGAATTAGTGGGTCCTACACTAGTAATAGAATGGAAGATCCTCTGTCTCAACCATGGGAGCTGAACTCCTCTATGTGGGAGAACTGAAAGGGATACATCCTAATCACTGGTGGCCACTAAATAGGAGGTAATGAGGAGGGGGAGGGGTGCTCCAGCCCAAAAACCTGGTCAGGGCCTATTACAACATACAAGTACATATTTGCGGGGCACACCATACAATGCATTTAAATTCAAGATGGTGCTGCTGTAAGACCTATAAACAGTACAAAATATTTTACAGCGCACACATACAAGAATGACATTTCCTGCAGGGCTAGTTAAAAACACCTGAACACCTGAACATATTCAAAAAATACGGGGGTTTGGTCACACTATATGGTCATATAGTGCTAAGCCCACTTACTGCGACAAAGTACCCCGAATTAGTGGGTCCTACACTAGTAATAGAATGGAAGATCCTCTGTCTCAACCATGGGAGCTGAACTCCTCTATGTGGGAGAACTGAAAGGGATACATCCTAATCACTGGTGGCCACTAAATAGGAGGTAATGAGGAGGGGGAGGGGTGCTCCAGCCCAAAAACCTGGTCAGGGCCTATTACAACATACAAGTACATATTTGGGGGGCACACCATACAATGCATTTAAATTCAAGATGGTGCTGCTGTAAGACCTATAAACAGTACAAAATATTTTACAGCGCACACATACAAGAATGACATTTCCTGCAGGGCTAGTTAAAAACACCTGAACACCTGAACATATTCAAAAAATACGGGGGTTTGGTCACACTATATGGTCATATAGTGCTAAGCCCACTTACTGCGACAAAGTACCCCCCAGGGGATTTAGTACACGCCCCACACTATATAAGGCCGCCTGCGTGGCGGCCTTGTGTAGTGTGTTGCGGCGGAGAGAGATAGAGAGAGAGTGTCATTTGATTGAAGTTAGATAGAGTAGGCAGGCGAGTCAGTTAGCTGCACTTACAGTGTATTGTGTACATGCATCCTAGGTGTTGTATATATATATATATATATTGTGACAGCAGGCAGGTAAAATCACCTGGTTGCATCCAGGATGGAAAATATGTATGCCCTAGGTTCAGGCTTTATGCTGACTTATACAACTAGGGGGAGTACTGGGAGTCCTGCAGAAGAAGAGTTAATGAGCCCAGCTGAAGTAAGTGGGCTCATTAAGACCTATACAAAAAAAACCCTAGAATGCTTAGGGAGATGCTCCATCCTGGAACCAATACTGTGTGTGTAGACTGGGGAGTGTGGGATCTGTCCTGTGCGGTGAGTTAACGCCTGTGTGGCAAACTTCTAAAAGAGAGATAGGGACTGGGGCAGCACAAGGCTGCACCCAGTTGTTAGATAGGGAATCTACGTGTGTAGTAAGTGGTCAAACTGACCAGGATTTCTTTTCATGTTTCTTTTTGTTTTGCTGTTATATTTTTCACTGCATATAGCATAAATAAGCCGCACCCCTTTTTTTTTTTTCCACCTACAATGCTGTCTGCTGTGCCTGATTTTGTGTGGTGAACCCATCCAGGGGGTCACACACACCCGCTGCCGAGCTAACCCCCTTACAATATAGATACTGTATTCAGTTTAGCTGGATCCGTTCCTGTTATTCTCTTCCTACTGACAGGCAGGCAGGTGTTTTTACAGTATTTACAATTAGTGTACTGTGTCCTCTGCACAGTGTGCACCTAAAGCTACCTGAAGACAATTGCTGTTGTTCTGATCCTATAAATACCACAGGCAGGCAGCTACAGTATTTACAGTTAGTGTACTGTGTCCTCTGCACAGTGTGCACCTGAAGAAAATTGCTGGTGTTCTTCTGATCCTATTAGTACCACAGGCAGGCAGCTGCAGTATTTACAGTTAGTGTACGGTGTCCCCTGCACAGTGTGCACCTAAAGCTACTTGAAGACAATTGCTGTTGTTCTGATCCTATTAATACCACAAGCAGGCAGCTGCAGTATTTACAGTTAGTGTATAAGCTCCAGGAGGATGCCCAGCGTTTTGTAGGCTCCGATGATGGTACCCAGCTAGAGGAAGGCAGTAACGTGAGCCCAGAGAGAGGGGGTGCCCAAGAAGGACAGCAATCTGGCAGTCATGTTCCCCCAGCTGCAGCATACTGCCAGCTTTGCTCCAGTGATGAGGAGGGAGGGGATGATGAGGTCACTGACTCCACGTGGGTGCCTGATAGGAGAGAGGAGGAGGAGGAGGCACATCTCCAATGAGGCAGGATACCCTCCAGGGGCCAGCTTAAGGGCAGCACACCGACTGCATCACACCCCAGAGCTCCTCATGTGCAGGGCGCTGCTGTCTCTGCGCGTTATTCCAAAAGTTCTTTGGTGTGGGCCTTTTTTGAGACGAGTTCATCAGATCCCACTGCTGCTATTTGCAACATATGTCTCAAGCGTATCTCGCGTGGCCAAAACATCACCAGCTTGGGCACCACATGCTTGACCAGACATATGTCGACCTGCCATGCAGTTTGTTGGCAAGCATACCTAAAAGACCCAAGCCAAAGAACAAAGCAGACCTCTCCTTGCTCCTCATCAGCTGGGATCTCCAACCCCACTATACCTTCAGTCCTCTCTGAAACCTGCACTGAGAGAAATGAAGGTGTAGAATTAGGTGTGTCACAGCCAAGTACTTGTGGGCAATCTGCTATCGGTACACCAACGTCAGATTGTACCAGGCAAATTTCCCTGCCCCAGCTGCTGCACCGACGAAAGAAGTTTGCTCCCAGCCATCCACATGCCCAGCGGTTGAATTCTAGCTTGGCTAAATTGCTAGCACTTCAACTGCTGCCTTTTCAGTTGGTAGACTCTGCCCCCTTCCGTGAGTTTGTGGAATGTGCGATTCCTCAGTGGCAGGTTCCCAAACGCCACTTTTTCTCACAGAAGGCGATTCCGGCTCTCTACCGGCATGTGGAATGTCTTGGCCTCGCAGGACAGGGCGGTCAGCAGTAAGGTGCATATTACCGCTGACTCATGGTCCAGCAGGCATGGACAGGGATGTTGCCTATCTTTCACCGCGCACCGGGTGACTCTTCTGGCAGCTGGGAAGGCTGCAGGACAGGATGCAGTAGTGCTGGAGGTTGTTCAGCCACCACGCCTCCAAAATTCTACTAGTGGTGATTCTGCCACACCTCTCTCCTCCACCCCCTCCTCTTCTTCTTCCCCTATATCTTCCTGTGTTGATTTGTCCTCGGAACCAGCGGTGCTCCATAGGCGTCCAAGGGGCTACGCAAGCACGCAGGCAAAAAGATGCCATGTGGTGCTTGAGCTGGTGTGCTTGGGGGACAGGAGCCACACTGGGGCAGAGATTCTGTCAGCTCTGCAGGGGCAAGTTCAGAGGTGGTTGATGCCACGCCAGCTCAACCCAGATATGATGGTTTGCGACAATAGCACCAACTTCCTCTCCGCCCTCCGACAGGGACAGCTGACCCATGTGCCCTGTTTGGCTCACGTCCTTAACTTGGTGATGCAGCGATTCTTGGGCAGGTACCTGGGCTTACAGGATGTCCTGAGGCAGGCCAGGAAAGTCTGTGTGCATTTCCGCAGGTCATATAATGCCAGTGCCAGGTGGATGACCTCCAAAAGGAATTTAACCTGCCCAAGAACCGCCTAATCTGTGACATGCCCACCAGGTGGAACTCAACGTTGTCCATGCTGCAGCGGCTGCACACGCAGCAGAGGGCCATCAATGAGTACCTATGAGACTATGGCATCAGGACAGGGTCAGGGGACCTTGATTTTTTTTCCCCACGCCAGTGGGCTATGATCAGGGATGCATGCACTGTCCTGTCACCATTTGAGGAGGCCACGAGGATGGTAAGTAGTGATAGTGCATGCATCAGTGACACTGTCCCTCTTGTCCACCTGTTGGAGCACACGCTGCGTGGAATAATGGACAGGGCCCTTGAGACAGAACAGAGGGAGGAAGAGGAGGACTTCCTTAACTCTCAAGGCCCCCTTTATCCAGACAGTGTGCCTGCATGCGCGCCGATCACACAGGAAGAGGACAAGGAGGAGGAGGAGGATTGTGTCAGCATGGAGGTGGAGCCTGGCACTCAGCATCAGCAGCAGTCTTCAAGGGATCATTTACAGTCCGAAGAAACCCATGGACTTGTACGTGGCTGGGAGGAGGTGGCTGCGGATCATGTCGTCCTTAGTGACCCAGAGGACTCTGGACTGAATGCCTCAGGAAGCCTACGCTGCATGGCCTCCCTGATCCTGCAAAGCCTGAAGAAGGATCCTTGTATTTGTGGTGTCAAGGGGAGGCATCATCACTGGCTGGCAATCCTCCTTGATCCACGTTACAAGGGTAAGGTTGTGGACCTTATCTTGCCGTCACAGAGGGAGCAGAGGATGAAACATCTTTGGGAGGCCTTGCAGAAAGGTTTGTGCAACGCGTTTCCAGAGCCTAGGAGGTTACAATTTCCTGGTCCTCCTGGACAACGTGTTGCTGAGGCTTTGGTCAGTCACAGAAGGAGCGATGGAGAAGGTGGCCATCTGACCGATGCGTTCAGACAATTTTTTTTTATTCCGCAGCCCCAAGGTCTGATCGGTTCCAGCAACCATCGCCAGCATCTGATTCACATGGTGCAGGTTTACCTAGGGGCAAGATCAGACTTGGACACCTTTTCCACCGAAAATCCTCTGGGTTACTGGGTCTTGAGGATGGATCACTGGCCAGAGCTTGCACAGTATGCATTTGAGCTTTTGGCCTGTCCTGCATCCAGCGTTCTTTCAGAACGCACATTCAGTGCTGCTGGAGGCTTTGTAACCGATCACAGGGTGTGCCTGTCCACCGAATCGGTCGATCGGCTGACCTTCATAAAAATGAATCAGTCTTGGATCACCAGCTACCAAGCACCTGATGCTTTTTTTTAATGTGAGATCCCTTCAAGACTGCCTATGCTGATGCTGAGTGACTATCCTGTTATGCTGAGTAACAATCCTCTTCCTCCTCAATTTTCATGCTGATAGCTTGTATTTTTGGTTCTGGGCACAGCCACCAGTGGCCAAGGCCCAATTTTTCTGCCCCTGTCTAACAGGGGTATGTAATTACAATTTTTGATGCAATACTTTGCAGCAGGGCTCATTCCTGCGCTCCAACTAGAGTATCTGTGAGAGGTTGCAGTGTTGTGGCACCAGCGCCCAAGGCCCAAATTTTCAGCCCCTGTTAAGCAGGGACATGTAACTACAATTCTTGATCTAATATTTCACAGCAGGGCCCGTTCCTGCGCCCACCAAGAGTAACTGTGAGGGCTTACAGTGTTGTGGCAACACCACCACCACCAAAGGCTAAATATTTTTCTGCCCCTGTTCAACAGGTGCATGTAATTACAATTCTTGATATAATATTTCACAGCAGGACCCGTTCCACCGCCCACCAAGAGTAACTGTGAGGACAGTGTTGTGGCACCACCACCACCAAAGGCCCAATTTTTCTACCATTGTTCAACAATGGCATGTAATTACAATTCTTGATCTAATATTTCACAGCAGGGCCTGTTCCTGCGCCCACCAAGAGTAACTGTGAGGGCTTACAGTGTTGTGGCAACACCAACACCTAAGGCCCCAATTTCTAAAGAGTATATAGGGCAGGCCCCTACTTTCAAACATCCAACTTACAAATGACTCCTACTTGCAAACGGAAGGAGACAACAGGAAGTGAGATGAAATCTACCCCTAGGAAGGTAAATTCTCTCCGGTAATAGTTAATATGGGAAAAATGTGTCTCCTCTCCTCTGATGCTTTATCACCAATCCTTGTTTCACTAAAAACCCCAAATTTTCAAAAAACATTTGTCATTGGGACAGAAAGTGAGGTGAAATCTTCTGAAGAGGTGCACAGACAGCAAAACAAATGTCACAGGGGTGATAACCCTTCCCATGTTTTCCAAAAAGCTTAAAAACAGATTTTTTTGGCTGGAGCTACACTTTAAAAATGTACCAGTTCAAAATTACAAACAGATTCTACTTCACAACAAACCTACAGTCCCTGTCTTGTTTGCACCGCCTGTATACTGCCGTTCAGAGTATATAGGGCCTGGGGGCCCCATGCCTTTCCTTTTTTTAATTTGGGTGTGGGGTTCCCCTTAATATCCATACAAGACCCAAAGGGCCTGGTAATGGACTGGGGGGGTACCCATGCCATTTGTCTCACTGATTTTCTTCCATATTGCCGGGACCCAACATTACATTAAAGCCGTAAGCAGTTTTAAATTACTTTTATTCCTTTAAAAATGTCATTTTGTGCAGGGACTGTTCTAAGCACGGGAAACACGCGCCACTTTACAGGCATACTATAGACACCCCCCAGGTGCGATATTTAAAGGAATATTTCACATTTTTTTTCACTTTAAGCATCATTAAAATCACTGCTCCTGAAAAAAACAGCGGCTTTAAAAACTTTTTTTTGCATTGATACATGTCCCCTGGGGCAGGACCTGGGTCCCCAAACCCTTTTTAGGACTATAACTTGCATATTAGCCTTTAAAATTAGCACTTTTGATTTCAATTGTTCGAGTCCCATAGACTTTAATGGGGTTCTAAAGTTTGTGCAAACTTTCGGTCCGTTCGCAGGTTCTGGTGCAAACCGATCCAGGGGGTGTTCGGCTGATCCCTATTGGTGATGATATCATTTTTCAGGATGTAATCTGATGCAGATATTTGTGTTAGAACTGCAAAGTATGTGGTGATTCCATAATATTTTCCTCAGAATTGAATGATTCCATATTTTTTTAATTTTTGATCTGCAAAAACAGTTGCAATTGACCACAGTTTTCTTTCTTTTTTTTTTTTTCTTTTTTTAAGTGTTTCTTAAAGCCAGAAGGTTGGAATGTTAAATGAAAATAATTTTGAGGCATGTCTGTAATTTGTTTTTTTTCTACATGATTAAACAATTGAATGAACATTTTCCAAGAGTGATGATTCCATACTTTTGCCAGGTGTTGTATATTAGCTAGGGTTCCCTGGGACCAGAATATTATAAGGCTGCGTACACACGGGTAGACTTTTCGACCGGACTTGTCCGACAGACTTTCCAGCGGACTTTCGACAGACTTTTTAACGAACGGACTTGCCTACACACGATCACACCAAAGTCCGACGGATTCGTACGTGATGACGTACACCGGACTAAAATAAGGAAGTTCATAGCCAGTAGCCAATAGCTGCCCTAGCGTCGGTTTTGGTCCGTCGGACTAGCATACAGACGAGCGGATTTCTGGGTGCGGCGGAGTTACGATGTAAAGATTTGAAGCATGTTCCAAATCTAAAGTCTGTCAGATTTGCGACTGGAAAAGTCCGCTGAAGGTCCGGTGAAACCCACACAGGATCGGATTGTCCGCTGGATTTGGTCCGTCGGTGTCCGTCGAACAAGTCTGGTCGAAAAGTTCGACCGTGTGTACGTTGCATAAGAGTTCCTCCATGTTAAAAAGGTTGAAAAAGGCTGTTCTAACCAGTTAGTTAAGATTATCTATCTATCTATCTACACTATATTGTCAAAAGTATTGAGGCGCCTGCCTTTACACGCACATGAACTTTAATGGCATCCCAGTCTTAGTATGTAGGGTTCACTATTGAGTTGGCCCACCCTTTGCAGCTATAACAGCTTCAACTCTTCTGGGAAGGCTGTTCACAAGGTTTAGGAGTGTTCCTATAGCAGGGATATACAATTAGCGGACCTCCAGCTGTTGGAAAACTACAAGTCCCATCATGCCTCTGCCTCTAGGTGTCAGGCTTGTGGCTGTCAGAGTCTTGCTATGCCTCATGGGACTTGTAGTTCTGCAACAGCTGGAGGTCCGCTAATTGCATATCCTTGGCCTATAGGAATGTTTGACCATTCTTCCAGAAGCGCATTTGTGAGGTCAGACACTGATGTGGACGAGGAGCCCTGGCTCAGAGTCTCCGCCCTAATTCATCTCAAAGGTGTTCTATCAGGTTGAGGTCAGGACTCTGTGCAGACCAGTCAAGTTCCTCCACCCCAAACTCGCTCATCCATATCTTTATGGACCTCAGCCCCCCTAATACTTACCTGAGCCCATCTCAATGCAGCATTGCAGGAGTGTCTCGGGTACCTGGGACTCTCCCTCCTCATTGGCTTAGACGGCAGCGCAGTTGCCATTGGCCCCCCGCTGCTGTCAATCAAAGTCAGTGAGCCAATGAGGAGCGAGAGGGGGTGGGGCTGAGCCATGGCTCTGTGTCTGACTGGACACACAGAGCAGCGGCTCAGCTTGAGTGCCCCCATAGCAAGCTGCTTGCTGTGGGAGCACTCGGCAGGAGGAAGAGGCCAGGAGCGTCGGCGAGGGACCCGAGAAAACGAGGATTGGTGCTGCTCTGTGGAAAACCACTGCACAGAGCAGGTAAATATAACATGTTTGTTATTTTTAAAGAAAAAAAACAGAGACTTTAGTATCACTTTAATATAAGCCACGTGTGAAAACAATAGCTTATACGAAAAGCAAAGCTCAACCGTGCTGGGCTATGCTGGGTTCTAGATAGCAACTAAGACCAAATCCTCCTCTGTCATCCCAGATTGCTCTTTAAAAAAAATTGCATAACATTTTAGGGCTCTTGCACACGGGTGCCGAAAACGCCAGTTTTAGGCACTCAAACTTTTTTTTTTTTTTTTTTATCTAAATGCAGCCCATTGCCCACCAAAAAAAAACATCAAAAATCTGTGTTACTGGTTTGTATTTTACGCATGTAGGCACAAATCTGCGCAAATCTGTGCAAATCCATGTGTAAACCACAACTCTCCTATATTATTTAGCATTGTAAGAGCCAGAATTTTTTTTACATACATAAGCGCACATATACAGTGGGGACGGAAAGTATTCAGACCCCCTTAAATTTTTCACTCTTTGTTATATTGCAGCCATTTGCTAAAATCATTGAAGTTCATTTTTTTTCCTCATTAATGTACACACAGCACCCCATATTGACAGAAAAACACAGAATTGTTGCAGATTTATTAACCTCCCTGGCGGTTTTCCCAAGTGTGGCTCGGGATTAAAATTCAGGACCATTAGCGGTAACCCCGAGCCACACTCGGGATTACATCGCAGGATCCTGGTGTGCCTTTACTTACCTTGTCCCCGGGATCCTGCGATGTCCCCCGCAGTGTCCGTGGGCTCTGTCCTCCTCCGAAGCCTCTCCGTGCCAGGCTCCGTTCCCTGCGAGCGTCGCGTCGCACGGGGGCGGAGCCTGGCGGCAAATTAAAAAAAAAAGTAAAAATCATAACACATACAGTACTGTAATCTTACAGATTACAGTACTGTATGAAATTATTTCACATCCCTTTTGTCCCCAGTGCTTTAGCCCATGCCCTGCATGCAGTTTTATGTGATATATACTGTTCTTTCTGCCTGGAAACTGGAGATTGTCAACCAAAACCAACCAAAAAGTGTCCCTTTACGTCAAAAGTGGCTTTAGACCAGCTAGAAAACAGCGATAGTAAATTAGAACACTTGCAGAATTGAGCGATAGTGAATCGTGGGGAAATTTATTTTATTACTATTTATTTTTATTTTTTTTAATTATTTATTTTTTATTTATTATATTATAATTTATGTTTTTGTGTTTCAAACTTTATCATACCCGGGATATCTACTAGACTCTTGTTTGGACAGATTTAAGTGTGTTATTGTTAAGAATTACAGGCCTACAATATAAAACGCCAAATTTCCATGCAAAATAATTGTACCGCTTTCAGCACCTAAAATCCGAAATAATCATACCGCCAGGGAGGTTAAAAAAGAAAAACTGAAATATCATATTGTCCTAAGTATTCAGACCCTTTGCTCAGTATTTAGTAGAAGCACCCTTTTGATCTAATACAGACATGAGTCTTATTGGGATAGATGCAACAAGTTTTTCACACCTGGATTTGGGGATCCTCTGCCATGGTCCTAAGTATTCAGACCCTTTGCTGTGACACTCATATATTTAAGTCGGGTGCTGTCCATTTCTTCTGTTCATCCTTGAGATGGTTCTACACCTTCATTTGAGTCCAGCTGTGTTTGATTATACTGATTGGACTTGATTGTAAAGTCTCGGTTAAAAAAATAAAATGACAACCATGTTATACTTGCCTCCTCTGTGCAGTTGGTTTTGCACAGAGCAGCCCAGATCCTCCTCTTCTCGGGTCCCTCTTCTGTGCTCCTGGCCTCTCCCTCCTGTCAAGCGCCCCCACAGTCAGCAGCTTGCTATGGGGGCATCCAAGCCAAGTCACAGCTCCCTGTGTCCATTCAGACACTGAGCCCCGACCCGGCCCTGCCCCCTCTCTACCCTGAGTGGCTAACTAACTTTGATTGACAGCGGCGGGAGCCAATGGCGCCGCTGCTGTGTCCAGCCAATCAGAAGGAGAGTCCCAGACAGCTAAGACACTCATGGACATCGCTGGAGAAAGATGGGGCTCAGGTAAGTAATTAGGGGGGTGCTGGGGGGGCTGCTACACACAGAAGGTTTTTTATCTTAATACATCAAATGCATTAAGATAAAAAAAACCTTCTGCCTTTACAACTCCTTTAATTGTATCTTGCTTCATATAACACATCTATACATCCACTTCATCACATGGAATTATTCAGCGTGGCACCAAACCTCCTTTTCTGTTACATAACAAGAAACAGATACTGGCTTAACGACTAAAAGATGACGCTAGTAAAATGTTTGCCATAAATAAAGCAAAGAGGGATAAACACATTGAATCTTCCATAAAGATTTTTTTTTTGTTTTAAATCCACTCAGCGAGACATTCCAAGATATTTTCCAGAGATCACAAATTTATTATGTTTCTCTTTTTTTTTTTTTTTTTTTTTTTTTTCTAAATTCTGTAAAACTGTTACGTTATTCAGTAAGAAATAAAAGAGAAATACCAAGTGTGCCCATTTCATGGCCAGTCTCAGGCTGACATATGGCTCCAGGCTGGAGCTGGAAATTGTTCTTAACTACTTCAGTTCTGGAAGATTTACCCCCCCTTCATGACCAGGCCTGTTTTTGCAATACGGCATAGCATTACTTCAACTGACAATTGCGCAGTCGTGCAACGCTGTACCTGAATAAAATGTTTGTCCTTTTTTTTTCCCCACAAATAGAGCTTTCTTTATTTTTTGTGTTATAAACATAAAAAGACCGACAATTTTGAAAATACTTTCTGCTATAAAACATATTCAATAAAAAATGTTTAAAAAGCTAATTTCTTCATCAATTTAGGCCAATATGTATTCTGCTAAATATTTATTTTGGTAAAAAAAATCCTAATAAGCATATATTCATTGGTTTGCGCAAAAGTTATACCGCCTACAAACTGTGGGCTATTTTTATTTATTTATTTTACTAGTAACGGCGGCAATCATTGACTTATAGCGGGACTGCGATATTGCGGTGTATAAATCGGACACCTAACTGACACTTTTGATGCTTTTTGGGGACCAGTGACACTAATACAGTGATCAGTGGTACAAAAATATGCACTGTCACTGTACTAATCACACTGGCAGAGAAGGGGTTAAATATATGCCTAAGTCGTGCTTGCTAACTGTGGTGGAGGTGTTTTGACTAGTAGAAGGTAAAGATCCATGTTCCTGCTTAGCAGGAACACAGAATCAGTACATTCCCCTCTCACAGAATGGCATTCTGCCTTGTTTACATAAGCAGACTGCCGTTCTGCCTGTGTCCCTAATGATCGGCGGGTCCCGACAGACATCGAGTCCGCCAGACCCGCAGATTCATTCCCGCTGTGTCCAATCACACTGGGAAGTGGGTTGCAGGTGGTGCGCCTGAAAACAAACCGCAAACTGCATAGATGTGAACATAGCCTTAGTGCTTCATGAATCAGGGCTTATGTGATCATTCTAAAAAATAAGGGGGGTGATTTACTAAAAGCACATAGACTGTGCACTTCCATCATCCAATCATGTGTAAGCAAAAATTGCTGTTTTTTTATCTTCCTTGCAAGTGATTGGGTACTCTTTGCAAAGTGAAGCTTTGTCTAATTTCCTAAGCTCTGGAGCAACTGCAGTTGCAAAGTGCACAGTTTATTTATTTGCCTTTAGAAAATAAACCTAAATGTCCCGTTACGGCGTTAGGATAAATCTTCATCTCTTTTTTTTTTTTGACTGTCTTTTACTTAACCACTCCCGGACCGCCAACCATTGTTATACATTTGTACCTTAAAGAGGACTATCGTTGTTATGGCAGCTGTGGTCTCTGCAGCAGATTCGCCACAAGATCACTTATCGGGGGCCCCCCCCGCCGCACTCTGGTGCCCTCCGCGGCTTACTGGAGCCGTCGGCAGCGGCGGAGGTGATTGGATCTTATCTCTTGTATGACATGGAGACGAGTGAGGGGAAGATGGCCTCCACCTGTCTCCATATCAATGCAATGTATTTTTTTAAATGACAACATTTTTCTTAAATTGCACTTTAGGGCCCTTTCACACTGGGGCGGTTTGCAGGCGCTATTGCGCTAATAATAGCGCCTGCACACCGACCCGAAAGTGCCGCTGCTTTCATTCCAGTGTGAAAGCCCCGAGGGCTTTCACACTGGAGCGATGCGCTGGCAGGACAGTAAAAAAAGTCCTGCTAGCAGCATCTTCGGAGCGGAGTGTATACCGCTCCTTCACCGCTCCTGCCCATTGAAATCAATGGGACAGCGCGGCTATACCGCCGGCAAAGCGCCTCTGCAGAGGCGCTTTGTGGTGGTTTTTAACCATTTCTCGGCCTTCTTTACCGCCGACGCCCGCCCCAGTGTGAAAATGTGAGATCTGAGGTCTTTTTGACCCCAGATCTCATATTTAAGAGGTCCTGTCATGCTTTTTTTTCTATTACAAGGGATGTTTACCCTTGTAATAGGAAAAAAGGTGACACACTTTTTTTTTTTTTTTTTTTAAAGAACAGTGTAAAAATAAAAGGTAAAAAAAAAATCTTTTTAAACGCGCCCTATCCCGACGAGCTCACGTGCAGAAGCGAACGTATACGTGAGTAGCGCCCGCATATGAAAACAGTGTTCAAACCACACATGTGAGGTATCACCACGAACGGTAGAGTGAGGTAGCCCTAGACCTCCTCTGTATCTCAAAACATGCAACCTGTAGAATTTTTTTAAACGTCGCCTATGGAGATTTTTAAGGGTAAAAGTTTATCGCCATTCCGCGAGCTGGGGCAATTTTTGAAGCGTGACATGTTAGGTATCAATTTACTCGGCGTAACATAATCTTTCACAATATAAAAAAAAAAATTGGGCTACCTTTACTGTTTTCTTATTTTTTAATTCAAAAAAGTGTATTTTTTCTAAAAAAAAAAAAAAAAAAAAAAAAAAAAAAAAAAAGTGCGCTTGTAAGACTGTAAGCTGCCCAAATACGGTGTGACAGAAAGTATTGCAACGACCCCCATTTTATTCTCTAGGGTGTTCGAAAAAAAAACGTATAATGTTTGGGGGTTCAAATTTATTTTCTAGCAAAATAAAAAAAAACTGTTTTTAACTTGTAAACAACAAATCTCAGAGGCTCAGTCCTTAAGTGGTTAAGTACATAATAAATAAAATGAGGGCTATATTGACACAATGATTTCTATCACTTATCCATCCCTCACTCAATGCCCGCCACAATAATAATAGCACTGTCCTTGAAATTCAAACAAAGCAAGTTAATCATGGTAAAGATGTGACAGTGCAGACTACAGTTACGTGGGCTGAACAGACCTCTGAAAAACTCCAAACATTTCAATACTCAGCATTTTACAGGCCAACGTAAAACTATTTGGAAATGCTTTGGTGTGGTATGTCAAATGAACAATAAATCATCAAATTAAAAGCCTTTATACATGTCATTTTAATTAAAAAGAACAGAATTAACCACAGATTGTTATCTGCATCTCAGGCCTAAACAAAGACTTTCCTATTCTTTCTAATGGCAGAGCTGTTTCGATTTCCAATACAACCTACTTATATAACCCACCTGTCCCAGTTTCAGGAGCGGGGATGATATGTGGGATCACATGGTACAGAGCTGCCTGGATTGGCTCTGTAGACCATATTAGTGAACTGAGCTGTCTGACGATGGCTTGGTTCAAAGCCAATAATTGGTGCTTTGGCCCCCCTCCCGGGGGTGATTTCTAGACTTAGGGCCATTTCTAAACAGCACTACAGAAATAAGCCCGCACCATTTCACTGTTAATAAACATCAGTAGATACCGTAAGTGTGTAGGCAGGTGCAGTCTACTTTCTCCACTGTAGGTGGTGCTTGGCTGCAGCAGCATTGCAGTTGGAGGGGAAGTCAAGAGGAACGTAGTTCCTCTATGGTTTCCTGGGTCTCTGGGGAAGCTATCCCATTGGATGCTGCCACCCAATTTGACTCTGGCGGCCATCTTGGGTCAGGCAGTCTATTTAAGGCCCTGGCTTTTCGCTTATTTCGCGCATGGGCAGTGTAGGGACAGGTCATCCATCCTTAAGGGACAATATTAGCAGTAGGCTGCCCCCACACTGGAGCGGGTGGGCGTTGATGGTAAAACGCTGCTATTTTTAGCGGCGCTTTACCGTCATTTTAGCGGCACTATTCGGCCGCTAGAGGGTCGCTTTTAACCCCCCCTAGTGACCAATGAAGGGGTTAAATGCCCCATGTAGTGCCGCTGCCGAAGTGCTTTACAGGCGCTTCAGCAGCGGTGCCCATTCAATTCAATGGGCAGAAACGGTGGAGGAGCGGTGTATACACTGCTCCTTCACCGCTCCAAAGATGCCGCTTGCAGGACTTTTTTTTAACATCCTGCCAGGGCATTGCCTCAGAGTGAAAGCACTCGGGCTTTCACACTGAGACTGCAGGGGAGGTGTTTTTCAGGCGCTATTTTTAGCCCAAAAGCACCTGAAAAACGCCGTAGGGAGAGGTTTCAGGCGAGTAGGGGAAGAACAGGGACACACCATCCCTCCTGGAAGCCTCCCCATTTGGGCTCGGACCCGCCAGGCTGCATTCCATCCCTCGAAGACAGACACTGAGACCCGGAGTAAACCCGAGATCTATTCTTATATTCTTTGCTGCAATATTCTGTGAGTGCACCCAGTCGGGTTGTCTTCCTGCTGGGTAGTTGTGCTTTGTTGGACTTTAACCACTTAAGCCCCGGAAGGATTTGCCCCCTTAATGACCAGGCCATTTTTTCCGATATGGCACTGCGTCATTTAACTGACAATTGTGCGGTCGTGCAATGCAGAACCCGAACAAAATTGACATGAGCTTTCTTTTGATGGTATTAGATCACCTCTGCAGTTTTTTTTTTGTTTTTTTTTTGCGCTATAAACAAAAAAAGAGTGTCAATTTTGGAAAAAAAAGTAATATTTTTTACTTTTTGCTATAATAAATATCCCCCAAAAAATATAAAAAAAATTAATTTCTTCCTCAGTTTAGGCCGATATGTATACTTCTACATATTTTGGGTAAAAAAAAAAAAAAAAACGCAATAACGGTATATTGATTGGTCTGAGCAAAAGTTATAGTGTCTACAAAATAGGGGATAGTTTTATTGCATTTGTATTATTATTTATTTATTTATTTTTACTAGTTATGGCGGTAATCTGCGATTTTTAGCGGGACTGCGACATTGCAGCAGATCGGACACTTTTTTAGGACCATTGACATTTATACAGCGATCAGTGCTAAAAATAGACACTGATTACTGTATAAATGTCATTGGCAGGGAAGGGGTTAACACTAGGGGGGCGGTCAAGGGGTTAAATGTGTGTCCTAGGGAGTGATTCTAACTGTGGGGGGATGGGACTGCCTGCAGGAGGAGACAGATCACTGTTGAAGGGAGGGTTATAATCCCTGTCAGTTTTTTTTGCCACATTTTCACAAATTGGGGAGATTTACCTTCACTTCCTGACCCATAGCCAAAACAGGAAGTGGGAGGAAATCCCTCTAAAGTGAGGGAATCTCGGGGTGTCACCAGAACTAGTATCCCCAATGGAAAATTTCCCCTCTATTATTGTTCTGATGTCAACAGTGGTGTAGTGGTTAGCACTGTCGCCTAGCAGCAAAAGGGTTACTGAATGAAACCCAACCATGACACTACCTGCCTGGAGTTTGTATGTTCTCCCTGTGCCTGCGCGGGTTTCTTCTGGGTACTCCGGTTTTCTCCCACACCCCAAAGGCATGCTGGTAGATTAATTGGCTCCTGTCTAAATTGCCCCTAATATGTGTATGTATAAATGTGAGTTAGGGACCTTAGATTGTAAGCTCCTTGAGGACAGGGACTGATGTGAATGTACAATGTATATGTAAAGCGCTGCATAAATTGACGGCGCTATACAAGTACAGTAATACCTCGGATTGCGAGTAACGCGTTTCACAATATGAGCTATTATTTTTAAAAAATCCTGACTCAGTTTGCGAGTGTTGTCTCACAAAACTAGCAGGATTCAAGCCTCTGTGGTGTGGAGTACCGCATTGGGCCAGAGATGTGGGGGCGCCAGGGACACTTGGAATCGTTCGGATGAACTCAGAAATACACCGTTCCCGAGTATTTCTGAGCCTTTCCAAGGCTTTCTGAGTGCATCCGAGCCGAGTGCGGCGCCCCCACCTCTAGCCACATGCGGTACTGCATACAATAGAAGTCAGTGTGGAACGAACTATCTTTGTTTTCATTGACTTCTATGGGGAAACTCGCTTTGATATGCGAGTGCTTTGGACTACAAGCATTCTCCTGGAAGGGATTGTGCTCGTAATCCAAGGTTCCACTGTACCGAAAATAGATAAATAAACTCCAAATCTGGGATTTACCTTTACTTTCACTTTCGATGATAACCGCAAACAAGACAAATATAGAGGGTGAATCTCCCTAGCGGGGACACAGACAGCACCAACAGGTGTTCTAATTCCTCTCTCAGCTATCCAAGCTATCCAAAACTAAAAAAATGTTTTGCCTTTAGTTATATTTTTGGCCCCCATCCACAATTGCAAATAGGTCAGTTTGCTATTACCTGCTGGAGGCTCCCCTGCGGGGATCCATGTGCAGCCTTAAAACCCCAATGAAAGCAATAGGAGCCTGACGGCACCCAAAGATATTCCCTGCTGTTCACACGTATCTTTTCATGCAGACTGTCAGGGCTGACCATCCACAGGCAATCGCTGCATTACTGATTACACGCAAAGGACTGCAGACTGCTGTTGGAAGTGTCAGGATTCCATTGCTTTCAATGGGACTTCCTGCATGGATGCCCGCTGATTCATCTGCGGATATTTGCAAAGGGCCCCATTCGCAAGTTTGAATGGGGCCTAAACCACTTACACAAGATAACTGATTCTCTGTGTCTTTCCTACTTTACGATTTTTCTTCAGGTGTCCAAATAACTTTCTGGTTATGTAAACGCTTCCCATTAGTTATCCAGTGGTGGGGTCCTCCCAGGTCCTGAAAACCCCATCAGCAGTGTAATAACTGAACCTGAATGGCAGGTCCTCTCCTATAACATGCCAGTGGGAGTGAAGGCAAGGATGGAGGTCATCTCAGCTCCAGTCAAATAGGAAATAGAAAGTTCCTATGAGTCGCACATCACTGCAGGACCCTGTGTGTGTATAACAGCCTCAGCCCGGGCTCCAGCCAGACCATGCCCCCAATGTGTTTCACCATGGCAAAACTTGTTGGGGGCATGGCCTGGCTGGAGCCCAGGCTGAGGCTGTCACACTCAGGGTCCTGCAGTGATGTGCACCTTGTAGGATCTTTCTTTTTCCTATTAGCAGTGTGATGACGTTACAAAGAGGGGTGTCAACAGACAATAGTAGGCCTGAACTGCGTTGCTGGATCACCTGGCCCTTCTAGGAGGAAAGGGACATGGATGGCAGAGTCCGATAAGACAAAAAAGAATTCTAGAGCTTTTATTTTGTGTTAAATGGTTAATGGAAGGGAGTAGTGCCGTCCTCAGAAGTGATGTCACCCAACAGCTTGATTGACACGTCTGCTCTTTCCACATGCTTTGAAGTCATTTTGCAGACATTTGTGTTAATCATTCATCTTGAGGGGATATAGTGAGGAGTTTATCAAATCCTGCAGCTCAGGTACTCAAAATTAAAAAGTGGAAACCCCAGGCAAAGTGGACCCACAGCCACAAATGAAAAAACGCCCTTTAGACTAGTTTTATTTAATAAAAAAAATGTATGTTTAAATACTGCTAGTATGACTCCCTGAGATCTGTATTTATATATTTTTTACCACAATTCCCTGCACAGCAGAAATCTCAGTGAAAGTACAATGTTTAGTGGAGCTCCAGGCTCCTTCAGGAAAAAATAAAAGTCAGCAGCTACAAATACTGTGGCTGCTGACTTTTAATATTAGGACACTTACCTGTCCTGGAATCCAGCGGTGTCCTCACCCCAGCCGATTTTTCAATCGGATCTAGTGTGCTGCCAAAACAAAATATGCTTGTGAGGGAAACTGGCAGTGAAGCCTTGCGGCCTTACAGCCGGCTCCCTACTGCACGCTGCTCTGTCTGAATGGCCCGGCGGTGGGGGTAGGACGACGGGGGCCAAACCTCCGGGCGACGTTGCTGTGGCGAAGTCACCTGGAAGTGGGAGCGGGTACCTGTCAAAACCAGGTACGATGCATACTAGCTCATTATGCCTTTGTCTTGCAGGTTGTTGTTTTTTTGTTTTTTTTTTTCCAGAGTTTACAACCACTTTAAGGTGAAAAACCTTCTGTGCTGCAGCTGACCCCCAGAGCCCCCCCCCCTTTTATCTTACCTGAACCCGATCGTTCCAGCATCGAGGACGAGCCCAGCAGCTCCAGCCACTGTCTCGGGTCCTCTTTGGATAGATTGATAGCAGCAGGAACCATTGGCTCCAATTGCTGTCAATCAAGTCCAGTGGCATGGCAGTCGGGGGCAGAGCCGAGTCCTGCTGTCTGTGTCAATGGACGCAGTAGCAGGACTGGGGAGCGAGCTTGTGCGGGTGCCCCCATGGAAAGCGGATCCGATGAAGGGAAGGAGCCAGGAGCGCCGCCAGGGGACCCCAAAAAAGTAGGATCAGGGTCACTCTGTGCAAAACTGTTGCACAGAGCAGGTAAGTATGACATGTTTGTTATTTTTAAAAAAAATGAACCTTTACAATCACTTTAAGTACATACCCAGTCAAAATCTGCATAGTGTCCCAGTCCCATCAATGATAGAAAATCACGGCCGCTGGCTGGAGGTGCTCACAGAGCTGGAGGAGATGTATAGGTGGTCCGCCCCCAAGCTGACATCACTTCCACCCTATACCCACAGGGGTCCCGGAAATTCTCCAGCCCTGTGAGCACCTCCAGCGGCCGTGAATTTCTATCATCGACAGGACCAGGACATTATGCAGATTTTGCATTTGACCAGATATATACTTAACCACTTGCCGACCAGCTGCTGTCATTATACTGTGGCAAGGTGGCATGGTCCCGCAAATCACAGAAGGTGTACGTAGGCTCAGGAATTCGCTTTTGTGGGCATGCACGCTCCCATTGGCCAGTGGGGGAGCCAATTAGCGGGTCTGGCGGACTCGATGTCTGCCGGCTACCCGCAATCGTTCCCCGCAGTGACATAATGGGGATCTGCCTGTGTAAACAAGGCAGATCTCCATTCTGACAGGGGAGATCACACAGATCCTGTCTTTATGTAAAGCAGGAAGATGGATCTGTGTGTTTCCCCATTCACACAGTCCCCCATACAGTTAGTAAACACACTGAGGAAACACATTTAACCCCTTGATCGCCCCTGATGTTGAGCCCTTCCCTGCCAGTGTCATTAGTACAATAACAGTGCATATTTTTAGCACTGATTACTGTAATAATGTTACTGGTTCCCAAAAATGTCAGTTAGGTTTCCGATCTGTCCGCCGCAATGTCGCATTCCCGCTAAAAATCACTGGTCGCCGCCATTACTAGTAAAAATAAATACAAATGCCATAAATCTATCCCCTATTTTGTAGACGCAATGGCTTTATTGGGATTTTTTACCAAAAATAGGTAGCAGAATACATATCAACCTAAACTGATGAATTCATTCGTTTAAAAATTTTTTTTTTTTTTTTTTTAAATGTTTTGGAAATTATTTTTTTTCAAAATTGTCGCTCTTTTATGGTTTATAGCGCAGAAAATATAAACCGCAGAGGTGATCAAATACCACCAAAAGAAAGCTCTATTTGGGGGAAAAAAAAAGGACATCAATTTAGTTTGGGTACAGCGTTGCACAACCGGGCAATTGTCAGTTAAAGCGTCGCAGTGTCGAATCACAAAAAATGGCCTGGTCAGGAAGTGGGTAAATCCTTCCGGGGCTGAAGTAGTTAAAGCGGAGCTCCACCCAAAAGGGGAAGCTCCGCTTATTAGCCTCCTCACCCCCTCCACTGCCACATTTGGCACCTTTTTGGAGGAAGGGTGGGAGCAGATACCTGGTTTTGACAGGTACTTGCTCCCACTTCCGGCTGTCTTCGTCATGGCGAACTCGTCCGGAAGTATGGCCCCCCTCCTCCTCCCCTTGCCACCGGGCCATTTACAAAGCACAGCGCGCTTCGCACATGTGCAGTATGGAACCATCTTACCTGAGATGGTGGCGGCAGCACCCGAGAGCCGATTGAAAAATTGGCTTTACATAAGAATACGGAGAAAAATAAATAATATAACAAGAAAAAATACAGAATTCATAACATCAGCAATGCAGGATTGAACCCAGCCCATTGATCCCACTGCCTCCTTTCTGGAGAAAAGGAAAAAGACCAAAGATGTCACGTGAATAGCCAGAGAGCTTTTGGATTTGATTGCTGGATTTTAAAAAAAAATCTGAAATAATAAAAAGTGAAGTTTGGGGGAAGTTAGCTGAACATGGGGGGGGGGGGGGGTAGAATTAGCAAATTCAAATCAAAATGCTAAGCCAATAATTTGAATTCAGCTCTTCCTGGCCACATACGCTGTTCCTTGCTTCAGGTCACTACACTTTGTACATCATCACTGCTCATTTCTTATTACATAAGCTCAGTAATGTCACGCTCTATAGGTGCCCCCCTCAGCGTTCCATCGGATCAGGAAATAATTTTGGCCTGTGGTGACAAATCCACTTCAGACAGGTTTAGCACTGAGCTTCTTCACCACACACCATGAAAAGGTCCTCAGAAGTGCAGCGGACAAACCTCTTCTGCCGAGTTTTCAAGGTAAGCGTGAAATGACCACAAATGAAGCATTATTATTTGCTGATATGTGAAACTGGAGCCTGACTGGAATATGATGAGACTTTCAAGGAGAGGCCCTGGCTAAGTGACAGCTGGCAGGAAATAGCGAGTGGAGGTAATATACGAAGGCCAAGGATTTTCTGCACTACTTCTGATGGAGACAAGCGATGGAGACACAAATGTGGAGTATCTCTCCTTCTCTGTATCCACAGTGTATATTTTTCATTTCCTGGATTTATATAGTGCTGGATTACTAAAAAGATCTTTATAGAGAACACAGAGCCCCAGTATCCAGCATGCAACTCCAGAACTGAAAGGAGAACTCTAGCCAAACAGCTGCAGTCATAGCGCAACTACACGATATTGCCAAAAGTATTGGGACACCTGCCTTCACACGCACATGAACTTTAACCACTTGCTTCCTGGGCACTTATCCCCCCTTCCTGCCCAGGCCTATTCTCAGCTTTCAGTGCTGTCACACTTTAAATGACAATTGCGCGGTCATGCAACACTGTACCTAAATTAAATTTTTATCATTTTTTAACCACAAATAAAGCTTTCTTTTGGTGGTATTTAATCACTTCTGGGTTTTTTAATTTTTTGTTAAAAAAACGAAAAAAAGGCCGAAAATTTTGAAAAAACAAACCCGTTTTATATTTTGTTATAAAATTTTGCAAACAGGTAATTTTTCTCCTTCATTGATGTATGCTGATGAGGCTGCACTGATGAGCGCTGATAGGCTGCATTGATGGACACTGATAGGTGGCATTGGTGGGTACTGATGAGGCAGCACTGAGAGGTGGCACTGATGGGAGGCACTGATGGGCAGCACTGAAGAGCACTGATAGGTGGCACTGATGGGTGGCAGTGATCAGCTTTTTTTTCTCCTCACGCTGTTGGCTGATAGCTGATCACGTGGTAAGGGGCCGGGATCATTGAGTTGGTGATCACAGAGAGCGCCGCTACATGTTTATTGAATGTGAACAGCTCTGTCCGCTGTTGATAATATCCAATGTAGGCTGCTTTGCTAGATGTTTGGGGAGCGGAAAAAACGCTCCACAAATGCCTATTTCTAATGCCTATTGCTAATGTGAACTGGGCCTTACATTGGTCCAAGCTGGAATTATGTAAAAATTGTAAAACTCACACATATACATTATGAAGAATGTTATTTCAGCAGAACTTTCCTTCTATCCCCCATTCTAAATCAAGGCCTAAGGGAAAAAAATTACCTGCCCCAAAAAAGGGAAACTCACTTAGATCCTGGCTTCTAGCTTGTTGACCTAGGCAAGGACAACTTCACTCAACGTTATTGTGGGATCCAAGAAAAGCTGAAAATGACAATTCAAAAATAAGTTCTTTTTTTCTTTTTATTTATATATTTTTTTGTGGTCTTGTAATTTATAATAGGCGATGGGGGACTTCTTTTCAGAACTTACCTTTTGCGTATGGCAAGGTCCATTTTAATCGGAAAAACTATAATGTCAATTTCATAGATTATTAATCAAAATTGTTACAATCTTCATTTTCTGTTGTACTTATTGTACAATATGACTAGTTATTAAAAACATAGTCCACAACATCTGACATAGTCCGGACTCAAGCCACAAAAAATAAATAATTGGAGTAATGCTATACTTTAACATAAAAAAATTACTTGATTGAAAATATGAAAGCATCAGGAAAAAAATAAACATGATATTAAAAGGGAAAAGTGACAACAGAATAATAAAAAATAAGGGTTATGGTTGTATTAAAGTTAATAGTGTTATGGAATTTGGGTTATACTATTTGCATAATAACTATCAAAATATGTAATTTTTTTTCAAAGTAGAAGGAAATCATTTCATCAAGACTTTTTAGTGCCAGAAGGACTTTTGCAATCCTGCTATTAGGCACAGGGTTAAATTCATGTAAGTCTCTTTTGGCTGTTCTAACCTTTATGTATTTGTGTTGGCCAGCTATGTAGAACTGCCACTTTAATCCGGCAGGAGATATATTGGCTCTTACATATTAGCGAGGGGATTTTGAAGGTGGCTGTTTTACAGATTGGAGCCTCTGGAGACCAATGGATGGCCGCCCAGTCAAATCCTAAAGCCAGTCTTGTTGGCATGGCAACCACAATGGTGAGTCCCAGTAGAATGATTTGTTTATTAACATCTGAATTGATCAGCAAGATTATGTTTGATGGTGGTGGGACTGAGAGGGGGGGGGGGGGGGGGGCTATCTGGAATGTCATCCCTGTGTGGCCCCCCTGTGTTGTCTAAATACTGGTTCACAAGCAGCATCAACCCTCATAATTTATTATTATTATTATTATTATTATTATTATTAATATTTTTATTATCATAGGCCTGACAACACAGAAGCTTTACTTTCCTGTCACTATTATGGGACCTGCAAGTAGTGCTTGGTTACAAATCTCACTGCCGCCATAACTTGTGCAAACATGATACAGAAACACGCAGTGGTGGCCGTTCATACAGGGCGCCGCTCCCCTAATCTGCATGTACCCGGCCACTAATCTCCATGCAGGGCACCGGACGCATGGATTTCTATGGTTTTTTTTTTTTTTTTTAAGTACATGATTATAGCCCGAGGCTCTAATTGGCTTCAAAAAGGGTGGGCTCAGGGCGCAGAGCACTGCACCCAGAGCCCACCCAGTTGTGTGACAATAGCGAATTAATATTCGCTATAGGTCTTAAGACCCTACTGGCTGGGAGAAGTGACCGGTAGGACAAGCAGGGGGAAGCCGCCAAGGAGGAGAAGCAGGGGGGAAGTCGCCAAAGCCGCCCGCGACCTGGATAGGGTAAGTAGTGCGGAACGATCGACCGAGTGATGGGGGGGCGGCTGGGAGGTTTGTTTTCCGCCACCCTCACCCAAAAATGGAGCACCAGCCGCCACTGGAAACATGAGGCACATTACAGGGCTGATATAACTGGGCTTGGTCATAATAACACGATTCCAGAAAGTTAAAGCATTGAACTGCAAGTTTAGTGGGGATTCTAAATGAATAAAGTGGATACTGTAGTATGCCAGCAATCTAATACCCGGCAGAGCCTTAGGGTCTCTTGGACAGGCAGCTTACATGCAGTGTAAGGATGAGAGCACCAAGTCATGAAGGCACTTTCAGGGGGGTGGCAAATTGCCAGCCAACCCGTTCCGCCCACTCCGCTGCTTATCCCACTGCGAGGAGCTAATTTTTCTCTCAATAGGACCTGCAGCAGGGTGCACCTCCAGTACAGCCAGGGATTGGCTAGCAAGTCAGCTGGATGTGCACTGTGCAGCCCCAATGAGAGACTTCACCTGTCAAAATGAGAGTGTGATGCCGGGT
Organism: Aquarana catesbeiana; assembly: GCF_042186555.1. Taxonomy (NCBI): domain Eukaryota; kingdom Metazoa; phylum Chordata; class Amphibia; order Anura; family Ranidae; genus Aquarana; species Aquarana catesbeiana. Next base: position 56,795,811 of record NC_133328.1, read on the forward strand.
AGGGGCGGGACTGCTACCCAGACCCGTCCCTCTGTCAAACCAGTGCATAGCGAAAGAGTCGGTGACACAACACCGACTTTCATACATTGCTGGCCAGGGCAGAGTTGCAGAGGGTCAGGATCAGCTGTCTATTCCTCTCCCCCCCCAGGTTTTTTCAGCCTCCATTACCCCCATTAGCACTCACAGGCAGCTCCCCACTTTCACTTAACCGCTTCAGCCCCAGAAAAATTTACCCCCTTCCTGACCAGAGCGTTTTTTGCGATTCGGCACTGTGTCGCTTTAACTGACAATTGCGTGGTCATGCGACTTTGTACCCAAACAAAATTGACATCCTTTTTTTTCCCACAAATAGAGCTTTCTTTTGGTGGTATTTAATCGCCTCTGCGGTTTTTATTTTTTTGCGATATAAACAAAAAAAGAGCAACAATTTTGAAAAAAAAAGCAATATTTTTTACTTTTTGCTATAATAAATATCCCCAAAAAATATATAAAAAAACATTTTTTTTTCCTCAGTTTAGGCTGATACGTATTCTTCTACATATTTTTGGTAAAAAAAACCGCAATAAGCGTTTATTGATTGGTTTGCGCAAAATTTATAGCGTCTACAAAATAGGGGATAGTTTTATGGCATTTTTTATCGTGACTGCAACATTATGGCGGACAGATCGGACACTTTTGGTGCTATTTTGGGACAATTCACATTTATACAGTGATCAGTGTGATTAAAAATGGACTGATTACTGTGTAAATGTGACTGGCAGTGAAGGGGTTAACCAGGAGGGGGCACTACAGGGGTTAAGTGTGTCCTAGGGAGTGATTCTAACTGTGGGGGGGGGTGGGCTATGTGTGACATGACACCGATCACCGCTCCCGATTACAGGGAGTGGTGATTAGTGTCCTGTCACTAGGCAGACTGGGGAAATGCTTGTTTACATCAGCATTTCCCCGTTCTTCCTCTCTGTGAGACGATCGCGGGTATCCCCGCGGATATCTAATCCACGGGACCCGTGGTTGGACTCACGGCGCGCGTGCACCTGCTATCCGGACCTCGCGAGATCCCGTACATTAACGTGATTTTGCACAGCGGAGCCAACCTGCCGCAGTAAAACTGCGGGGGCTGGTCCGCTAGCGATTAAACACAGAAGCCTGGCTTCTGTAGTTGAAAGCGAAAGTAACAGCTCGGCTCCTTCAACAACCTCTTTGCTCTGCACTAGAGTTGGGACAAGTGAAGGGCTGACTGCAACGTGTTCCAGGAGGGGGGTGAGCCCCCCCCTAATCCTTATTTCCTTCCTGCTCCAGGAGTCCAGGAGCTGAAAATGCACTGAAAGGAGAAGGAAGCTGTGGCTGCACTGGATAGAAGACATCTACAGAAAGGTGCTACTTTTACAAAAGTGTGTGTGTGTGTGTGTGTGGTATGTATGTGTGGTGTGGTGTGTGTGTTATGTATGTGTGTGTTATGTGTGTGTGTGTGTGTGTGTGTGTGTGTAGGGAGGGGGGTTCAGAGGTTATAGTTGAGGAGAAGGGCAATAGTGAGATGTGGATGGATGACTGCACTCTGTACCTAGCACTCTTGAACCCTTTCACTCTGTACATAACGCACTCCAGAACCATGCACTGTGCCTAACACTTTCCTGCACTCTGTACATAACACACGCCAAAACCCTGCACTCTATATGTAACTCCAGAACCCTGCACCCTGTGCATAACACACTCTAGAACCCTGCACTCTGTATCTAGCACTCTCCTGAGCCCTGTACTCTGTACATAATGCACTCCTGAATCCTTCCACACTTTGTGTAACGCACACTTTCATAGTTTATGCAAAATCATTTGTAATGGAAGCTTTTTATTCTTATTTTTTTAAATGACTGTGCTGGGGTTTTTGTATGCATAAGTGAGAATCTTTTTTTTTGCCGCAGTGCACGTAGAGCGCCGTCGGTCGCTTCCTCCCATAAGTGTCCCTCATTCTGAAGTTCAAAAATTGGGAGGTATGGTGACAGGAGTGTGGGGCAGAACAATGGATTAGTCAGGGGACGGGTCGGCGGCAGAATGAACAGGCGAGTCAGTCGGCGTGAGCGGGCTTGCTGGCCAATCAGCAGGCCGGCGGGCGGTGGAGCAGAGAGATGACATCATCTATCACCGCCTGCCCTGCATCACTGCAGTTCCGCCCTCACTGTGCAGCCACCGGCAACAGAGAGATAACATCATCTCTCTGCTGCCTGCCTTCACTCTGGGACACAGCAAGTGGCAATCCGCTACGTGTGGCAGGTGAAGTGGCAAGTGACAATCTGCAACGTGTGGCAGGTGACGTCGTGGCAAGTGATGTGGCAAGTGACAATCCACAATGTGTGGCAGGTGGCGTCGTGGCAAGTGACAATCCGCAATGTGTGACGTTGTGGCAAGTGACAATCCGCAACATGTGTCAAGTGACAATCCGCATCTGAAGGCAGGTAACGTGGCAAGTGACAATCCGCATCTGAAGGCAGGTAACGTGGCAAGTGACACGCTCAGGCTCCCACTGATTCTGCATTATGGTGAGTTGAACTAATTTATATTATATAACAATGTAATAATAGAAATAACGCACTTCAATAATTTTTTTTGCGATACGGCACTGCGTCGATTTAACTGACAATTGTGCAGTCGTGCGATGCTGTACCCAAACAAAATTTACATCCTTTTTTTCCCACAAATAGAGCTTTCTGTAGGTGGTATTTCTTCATCAGTTTAGGCAAATATGTATTCTTCTACATATGTTTGGTAAAAAAAAAAAAAAAAAAAAAACGCAATAAGTGTATATTGATTAGTTTGCGCAAAAGTTATAGCGTGTACAAAATAGGGGATAGATTTATGGCATTTTTATTATTATTATTATTATTATTATTTTTTTTTTTTTTTTTTTACTAGTAATGGCGGTGATCTGCGATTTTCAGCGAGAGTGCGACATTGCGGTGGACAGATCGGACACTTTTGACACATTTTTGGGACCAGTGACATTTATACAGCGATCAGTGCTATAAAAATGCACTGATTACTGTGTAAATGTCACTGGCAGGGAAGGGGTTAAATGTGTTCCCTGGGAGGTGTTTCTAACTGGAGGATGGGACTGACTGAAGGAGGAGAGAGATCTCTGTTCCTAATTACTAGGAACAGCAGATCTGTCTCTCCTCCCCTGTCAGAATGGGGATCTGTCTGTTTACATTGACAGATCCCCGTTCTGGCTCTCTGTGGAGCGATTGTGGGTGGCTGGCTGACATCGCAGCCACGCACAGGTCCTTTTATACTCCTATATACATGTATAGCGCCATGACAGGTCCTCTTTATACTTCTATATACATGTATAGAGCCATGACCGGTCCTCTTTATACTCCTTTATACATGTATACAACAATGACAGGTCCTCTTTATATTCCTACATACATGTATAGAGCCATGACAGGTCCTCTTTATATTCATACATACATGTATTGAGCCATGACACGTCCTTTTATACTCCTATACACATGTATAGAGCCCTGACAGGTCCTTTTATACTCCTATATACATGTATAGAGCCATGATCGGTCCCCTTTATACTTATATATACACGTATAGTGCCACGACGGGTCCTCTTTATACTCCTATACATGAATAGAGCCATAACAGGTCCTTTTTATAGAGCCATGACAGGTTCTCTTTATATTCCTACATACATGTATTGAGCCATGACACGTCCTTTTTACATTCCTATACACATGTATAGAGCATGACAAGTCCTGCTATACTCCTATACATGTAAACAACCATGATAGGTCCTCTTTATACTCATATATACATGTATAGAGCCATGACAAGTCCTCTTTATACTCCTATATAGATGTATAGAGCCATGACTGGTCCTCTTAAGTTATCATGATATAACATTATGAATGTGGGGGCCTTTTGGCGGACGTGATTTTTTTTTTTTGGGGGGGGGGGGGGTATAGCATTTTATTCTTGGTACCAAGCAGCACAATGTCTTGGGCCGGCCCTGATCTGAGGGCATCCCCAAAATATATGGTCGGCAGCCTCTGGCGAAAAAGTACACCTCGAACATTCTGCCTGAACATTTGGCTATATGGTAGCCAGTCTAGCTGGGGTATAATAAATTGTATGCAAGAATTTAAAGTGGATCATTCTATCTCTCGCTGCCACCAGGTGCTGAAAGGGATGATCCAACATGTCATCCCACTCCTCATCCTGGATGTCAGGGACCTCTGCTTCCCACCTTTCCCTACACTTGGCTACTACCAACAGCCTTTTTTTAAATAATTCTTTGTATGTAACAGATAAAGTTTTAGGAAATTCCTCAGGAGGGGAAGGACTCGATAGCTGCGTCCTTATACTGGGCCTGGAAGGCGTGATGCAGTTGAAGGAATCTAAAGTATTGGGAATTAGGAAGGTCATGTCTATGCTTGAGCTGGTCAAAGGTCAGTAATTCCCCCTCTCTAGTGATGTCCTTGATAGGTTTGATTCCTCTAGACACCCACACCATGGGATCCATAAAAGAATAGAAGTGAGGTAATTTGGGATTCATCCACATGGGGGTTGATGGATAAAAGCCAAGATAGTTGGGGCAGACTAGCCTACCCGCCTCTTCCCATGCCTTGATGGTGGCTTTCATAGACATCTTAAGGAGAAGATCCGACTTAGTACCTCTATGAACAGACAATCGTAAAGACTTGTATGAACCAAGGTGGGCCGCTTCCAATACCATGGCTGAGTCACCAGCATCAGAACCCATCCAGCGGTGAGCAAACACCATCTGGCTCGCTATATAATGTTTCCTCCAAATCGGCAAGGCTATACCTTCTTGACCCCAGAGTTCCTGAAGTACTTTCAGCCCTATTCTGGGTGTCTTAGGGGACCACAGGAATGAACTAGTGATGCCATCCAACTTTATAAAAAATGATTTAGGTATCCATATAGGTGCGTGTCTTAGAAAATATATTAAATCACCAGGAGAATTTTCATCTTTAGAAAGTTAATACTCTCTATTAAGCATAGTGGAAGTTTTTGCTACGCTTGGCCCTTCTGTTTAAAGAGGGTCAGTAGGGGTGTTAGGTTAAGGGACATATAATCTGCAACATTTGCCATGACTTTGACTCCTAAATACATAATCATAGAGACCCATCTCAATGGTAAGTTAGGGTCCGCTACCGCTTTGGCACCTGCATCAATTGGCATGGTTGACGACCAGTTAACTTTCACACCCGAGAAAGTAGTGAAATTGTTCATAATCAACAATGCCGCTGCCAGTGATTCTCTCGGGTCTTTCAGGAACAGCAACAAGTCATCGGCATAGAGGGCCAGACCTTCATCAATGGTACCCACCCGGATTGCCCTGACCGTTGACGACCTCAAGGCTACCGCCAGAGGTTCCATCATGAGAGCAAACAGGAAGGGTGACAAAGGGCAACCCTGCCTGGTGCCCCTACCCACTGAGAAGAAGGGGGACATATCCACCCCCAACCGTATCGCCACCTTGGGGTTGCTATAGAGAAGCGAGATCCATTTCCTGAAGACTGGGCCGAAATCCATTTTCTCCAGTACTGTGAGGATGTACTGCCAGTCTATTGAATCAAAAGCCTTTTCGATATCTATAGAGACTATGATTCTGGTAGGGGAGTCAAGGTTGGGAAGTTGTAAGTGCGTAAACAGTCTTCGCAGGTTCGTATCAGTAGACTTGCCAGGCATAAAGCCCATCTGGTTAATATCCACCAGAGAGGAGATAATCCCAGCAAGTCTACTCACCAACACTTTCGTAAGGATTTTCAGGTCCATATTCAACAAGGCTATAGGCCTGTATGAGGAGCATTCAAGGGGATCCTTACCGGGTTTCAGTAAGAGTATCATATATGCCTCTAGCATCAAGTCAGGGAGCCTCTGCTGTTGCAAGCAGTAGTCCAAAAGTATGGTAAGTCTGGGGGCCAACTGATCTACATAGGACTTGTATAAATCAGCAGGAAACTCATCCGGTCCAGGGGCTTTGTGAGGTGGAAAGGCAAAGATGGCTGAAACAAGCTCTTTGGTAGTAATCTTGGCGTCCAGAGCAAGCCGGTCTGAATACGACAAGCTCGGGAAAACAAGACCCTCCAAAAGTGTATTCAGTTCTTTCTGATCATAGTTTGGAATAGGTGCATATAGAGTGGAAAAGAAATCCCTAAACTCCTCCATAATAGAAGGATCCATTTCTACATTTGATGACAGGAATATTCGCTATCTGGTTATAGTCAACTACCAACGTGGGCAGCAGTTTACCGTTTTTTTTTTTATCACCCTCTACAAATGGAGATTCAGCTCTGTGGTTTGCCTCTGTATGTGCCAGGTTATTGAAAGGTAAGGAGAGCAAATGCCTTGCCTCCAACAGGGCAGAGTAGGAGGAATCCGAGGGGTTATCAGCGTTGTCCTCTGCACATTGCCTTTCCTTTTCTTTTAGTGAAAGAATCTCAGCATTCTGTTCCACCCGCACCTTCTTCATAGCCGATATACATTCCCCCGGGCTACAGCCTTAAATGCATCCCACACTATCGGAGGGTCTGCTGATTCATCATTGAACTTCCAATATGTGTTAATCGATTCCATCATGTGAGCCGCCACCCTATCATTCTGCAGCCATCCAGGAGAAAGTTTCTAGCTTCTTGACCCTTTACCCATGGGGAAGGCCAAGGAGAGAGAAAGTGGATTGTGGTCAGATATGCCCCCCGCCAAATATTCAATCCATTGCAGATGTGGTAACAAAGCTGGGTTGCCAAAGGCCAAGTCAATCCTGGCTGATGAACGATGGGACTGCGACAGATGCTAGTAGCATCTATCAGTGGGGTATTTATATCGCCATAGTTCATTCAGCCCAGTCACCAAGGCCCAGGACAGGAGCTCCACAGACCCCATCCTTCCCGGATTGGAGGAGTCCAGTGCATCTAAAGTAGCACTGAAGTCCCCCATCAGCAGCAATGGAAGATGGGCATGAGGAGCCAATTTAACAAATAAGTCCTATAATAGTTGCACAGTAAATGGGGGGGGGTTAAGTAAATATTCACCAACAACAGCTTATAGTAGCAAATATCCAAGACCACTGCCACATATCGCCTACCCAGATCCGAGAACACCTGGTGGATAGTACAGGGAACCACTTTACTAATAAGTATAGATACTCCCCTTTGCGAAAGTATGTCGCATGGAATGCCCTTTGTATCCAGGGCCTTCACAGCACAAGAATCCTGTTTCCATCCAGGTGTGTCTCCTGCAGGAGGACTACACGTGGCCTAGCTTGCTTAAGATACTGAAACACCGTGGCTCATTTGAATTTGCTATTTAGCCCCGTACATTCCAAGATACTATCTTAATCTGGTTTGCCATGACAATAGAAATCAAATACTGTGTTGCTGGAGCCCGAGAGCCCAAGTAAAACCAATGTTACAGTGTGATCTGAAGCAAGTGGCACTGCCGCCCGTAGTTGGTGCCAAAATACCTGTGAGAGCTGGGAACTGAGCTTAAACTGAAACAAAACCCCCTTGCCATTATACCAGAACCAAAAAAGAAAAAGAAAAAATCAAAAGAAAAAAAAAGTCCGGTATGCAGCTTTAGTCCCAAACATGAACAACAAAAAATTCTTTGGAAGTTCGACAGATCAATTAGATCTTCCTGTGAGTTCCTGAAAGCTCCACGTAAAACAGGACAAGGAGCAATGCAGAGCAAAAACTGAATATTAAGAAAAGAAAAAAGGAAAAGGGAAAAAAAAAAAGAGCAGTAGATTGGATACCTGATTATCTGGCGCCATCTATTGGCCTTTGGTAAGCATAACACCCAGGTTCAAGCATATGAAATTGGAAAAGGGAGACTTAAAATGTGTCTCCTACAGGAATCACTGGAGGACCTGGATATAGACACAACAGGTGCAACAAGTGGAGCAGTAATACTTGTCAGAGTCCAGGCAATCTTCATGGGATCCTGTCCAGCCATTCACAAGCATCAAGTGGGTTGTCAAAAAATTTCACCGCTTTGTTGTGCTGGACCTGCAGCCTGCTGGGATATAACATGCTGTACTGTATATCCTTGGCTCACAATCTTATCCGGATATCATTGAATGAGGGTCTCTTTTTCTGGGTTTCTGCAGAGAAGTCAGGGAACAACATCACCTTGGCATTTTCATAACGCAGCTCCTGGTGTTTCCTGGATTCTGCCAAGATCATGTCACGGTCCCTGTAGTTCAGGAATCTAACCAAGAACAGCCGTGGGAATTCACCAGGGGGACGTCTGCCAGTGTGAACCCTGTGAGCCCATTCCACCACATAGGTGGGGGGGGGTTCCAGTTCTAGGAGCTGTTTGAAGCATTGTTCTGCAAATGTGGTCGGCTTGGCCCCTTCAGTCCCATCTGGTAGCCCCACCACTCTCACATTGTTCCTTCTCTGCCTGTCTTCTGCATCATCAGCCCTATGTTGCAACGCTTTCACCATTGCTTTACAGCACAGCTAGTTATTTGCCTTGAGAATGAGAGGCATCCTCCACTTCTGAAATCCTGTCCTCAGGTACTGTGAGCCTGCCCCCAATTTTATCCGGGTCATGTCGGATTATTGTGCACTCAGTGGCTAGATGGTCAATGCGTACCATCACAGCAGCCTTACTTGCACCGATCGCCTCCAGGATGGGCCTAGTGATGGCATCCTGTGGATTATTCTGATCGGTAGGGAGACTTCAGGGTCCGGACCCTGCACTGCGGCCACGTGCGCCATCCTCTTAGCCTGCTTCTTGGCGCTCTTTGCTGAGTGAGGAGAAGGCAAGATGGCGGGGGCGGGGCTAGGTTCTGGGCCGTGAGCTGGAGCATGTCTGGTGCTGACACTTCTGCGCCTGATTCCCTGAGTTGGATGCCCCCTTTCTCATGTCCAAAAGGGACAGAACCCGGTACCTCTGGTGCTAGATATTTGGCAGGAAAGCTCAGAAAATCGGATCAATTAGCAGGATAGGTGCCTAGCTCTAGGGAAACACGTCCTGCCTTGTTCACATCTGGTAACGCCCCCTCATTTTCAGCCAATTTTTCGTATAGTGTATGGCCAGCATTAGTCACAATAACTTTTATTGTGACAAATGAAAACTTATAATCTAGACCAGAAATGCCATCAACAGTAAATCATTTTTTTCTTAATGGCTCACTTCATCATATCTTCAATGGTTGAAAAGCATCCATAAACATGAGGTGAGCATATCCCAATATGGCTATGATTCAGCAACTATGGCTATGATACCTTTAGACAGGCCCAGCCAGACGGGTTAGAAAACCTTTTCCGTTTAGGCTAGGTTCACAATACTGATGCTGCAATTTGATTGATTATGTAGTGTGACTTGATCGCATTTTGATGTGTTTTTGTTACGTATTTTTGATGTGATTTTCATGCCTCTGTGTTTTTGTTTTTTGGCCAATGATAAGCATATCTGCTGTGACATAAATTAAAGGCATGCTCTTCATTTTTACTTCCTTGTTTGTCTGTGTTGTGTGGTAGTTAAAGCGGAGCTCCACCCAAAAGGGGAAGCTCGGCTTGTGTGCCTCCCCTCCTCCTCCGCTGCCACATTTGGCACCTTTTGGGGGGGAGGGGAGCGGGTACCTTGTTGTGACAGGTGCCCGCCCCCACTTCTGACTCAGTTCGCAGTGGCGAAGTGAGCCGGAAGTTTGGCCTCCCTCCTTCCCATTCACAAAGTGCAGTGCCATGCGCAGTAGGAAACCGGCTGCCGGTATCTCTTAGCCAAGATGGCGTCAGCACCCAAGAGAAAATTCAAGAATCGGCTCAGGTGAGGACACAACTGGATATCTGGACAGGTAAGTGTCCTAATAGTAAGACCCCTTTCACACTGAGGCACTTTTCAGGCATTTCAGCACTAAAAATAGCGCCTGTAAAGCGCCTCTCATGCCTCCCCAGTGTGAAAGCCCCAGTGCTTTCACACTGGGGCAGTGCGCTTGCGGGACAGGAAAAAAAAGTTCTGCAAGCAGCATCTTTAGGACGGTTTGGGAGCACACTGTTCCCAAAATGCCCTGCCCATTGAAATGAATGGGCAGCGCTGCATAAGCACCTGCAAAGCGATTTGGCAGCGCCACAACACAGCCCTTTTAACCCTTTCTTCGGCCGCTACGCTAAAAATAGTGGCACTTTACTGCTAACACACCCCCGCCCCAGTGTGAAAGTAGCCTAAAAGTCAGCAGCTACAGTATTTATAGCTGCTGACTTTTATTTTTTTTGGGGGGGGGGGGTGGAACTCCTCTTTAAGTGAGCACATGAGGAAAAGTTCTTCAGTTATATATGCATGTCAATAAAAAGGTGAGTAGATATGCTTATCCTCATTAGATTAGTATGAGAAGGGATGTGCTCGGGAGGAGGAGAGTATATTGGCTTAAAAATCACTGAAATCAAATAAAAAATTGCATCAAAAGCACATAAAATCGCATGTAGATGATTTTTGGTGTGTTCCATTGAAGTCTATGGGGCCAAAATTGTGCTGGAATCGCACCAAAGTGCTACTGGCCCCTTTTTTAAAATCGCACTGCTGCTTTGATCTGAACGAGCACCTTTGAAAACAATGTGATTTCCATTGTTATGCGATTCTGTACAACTCAAGTCGCATCTGAAGTCACACTTAATACAGTTCACCCACAGACAAGCCTCGAGTTTTTAATACTGCAGCTTCTCTCTCCAAAACCAAGCTGGCAAGTTTGTGCCCAACTATGCCCTTCATATTGTCTGAGGGTAGTTTGATCCATTCTTTACTTATGCCCTGTACACACGATTGAACAATGCTCGGACATTCCGACAACAAAATCCATGGATTTTTTCCGATGGATTTTGGCTCAAACTTGTCTTGCATACACACGGTCACACAAAGTTGGTCGGAAATTGCGAATGTCAAGAACGTACCGCACGTGCGACGAGCCGAGAAAAATGAAGTTCAATAGCCAGTGTGGCTCTTCTGCTTTATTCCGAGCATACGTGGAACTTTGTGTGTCAGAATTGTGTACACACGATCGGAATTTCCGACAACGGATTTTGTTGTCGGAAAATTTGAGAACCAGATCTCAAATTTTGTGCGACGGAAATTCTGATGGAAAATGTCCGATTGAGCCTACACAAGGTAGGAATTTCCGACAAAAGGCTCCCATCGAACATTTTCCGTCGGAAAATCCGACCGTGTGTATGGGGCATTAGTGGTAGACATGCCTTGTATGCAGTCTGTACAGCTGCACAAAGACTTCTAGGGTCTGGGGCCTATTTATAGTGGATTTGGTTCAGATGAATTAGGTTGACCTAGACACATTTCACTCCTATGTAGCTGGTTCTTCCATGCTTCAGTCCACCACTGCCCAAATATTTAAGCTATCCAATTGTAGGCAGGACTTCTGAAGAAGGTATACGCTTGGGAGGAATAATTCCACGCAAATTTTGGTGGCACTTGGAACTTTTTATAGGCACAGTTGGAGATTCAGCAAACGATCATACATACAGTTCCGGGCACTCAGGAGAACATTGCAATGTATCACAGGCCCACTCGATTACAGGAGATACAGTTGTTACAAGAGGATGGTTTATGCTGGTGAGGTGGAAGAAAAGGACTGGTTCAGAATGTACTTGCTGTACTCACCCACTGCAAGGGAACTCAGGCAATTCTGCAGCACCTTTCCCTGTGCTATGCACACTGTTCCTAACCAGAGGGTTCCTCTTCTTATTCTGACACTCGCTTGAAGCATGCCCAAAAAGACATGGGATCCCCTTTAAAGGCTCCCATGCCAAGATGTTGGCCCCAACTCTTATGGGAATTTAGTATCAAATCAGATATCTGCCTTCCCATAGAAAACTAAAGGAGTCTCTAAGGGGCTACTTCATTCAACATACTCTTCTTCCCTTGTATTGTCACACAGTGCCACCTACAAATGAAAAAGTACCTGCACCTGCTTACGTGATTGTTTCCCTCAGTCTACTCACTGATTCCAGGTGCTCCTGTCCTGAGCTTAGCTTCATTTCTCCCAGGCTATCAAGCTTACAATGTAAGCTCCAAGCCCCAGCCTTGTGCCTACGTTTTTTTTTTACGCACATGTGTCTTTCCCAGGCAGCAGACCTGGCAGGGCAGGGACAACAGCAAATAGGTCCTTCTGAATCAGAGCTAGCAAGCTTCCAAAAGGCTCCCCCGAATATTTATACCCTTCCCCAGCATGTGGGCTTGAGGTAGAGCCAGCAAGCTTTCAGAAGGTTCCCCAAATATTTAGACCCTTTCCCAGCATGTACCACTGGCAACAAAGGTCATAGTGGTAGGTAGGCCAAGGAGGTATAGATATTTCATAACTCAGGCTACTGGATATTCCCACACTATTGTCAGGGACACTCTTAAGCAGCAGGCAGAAGTAAACAATAATCTGAACTTAGGAGAAAACCTGTAGAAAGCCAAACCACCAATTCAGTCTGAGGCTGACTACAGTTTAACAGTACTAGAATAGGGACACTACTGTTTATAGCATGGTCCCTACACATATTTTGTAGTGACAGTGGCTAACAAACTTTAACCAGCACCTACATTATTACTATGTCCTGTATGTGAGGAAGGAACCACAGCATTCTTTGGGAGGTACAGGAATTCAAAGCTCTCATAAGCATGGAATGACACTTTTACCAAGACAGAAGACATGGACTTGCCAGAGAGACCAGTATAATACCTCCTCTTCTTGTATAACATAATGGAGAATACGGAAGTTTTTAATGTGGAAACAGTTAAACCCATCCCTTTTAAATAGCTTCAGGTGCTTTCATCTAAAGGGTGTAGAGATGAAATCATGTCACCATTTAATTAATCCATTCAGCTTGTAAATGCGTAGTCATAGTCCTCCCATTGACCTAAAAGAATAATCCTCAGTTCTAACTAATCAAAGCATTCAAGCTATTTATAATAAGTACGTAATATACACTATGCACTGGCAACTGGCAGAACCTGAACCTCAGTTAGGGTGTGTGAACAAGGTGTGATACTATTAAAGGCCATTTATCACACAGTACCTGTCATTCACAGGTTGGAAAAGACTAGGAAAGGATTTATGGCAACTGCAGGAGATTACTGGTAAATACTGCCATCTTACTGCCGGTGTATGACATTCAGCTCCTGAAAACAGAGAGAGACGACTCTAATCTCAATAAATCAACAAGGTTGTTGAGCCTTTTTTCAGTCATTTTATTATATTAAATTGTATCTAATGCTAAAACTTTTTTATTTCTAGTTTTGCTAGGGATGGGTTAGCAACAGGTACGTAAATAGTTCCATCAATTTACACAGCGCTTTACATATATATTATTATTATTTAAGGTACTTGTATAGCGCCATCAATTTATTCAGCTCTTTACATATACATTGTACTTTCACATCAGTCCCTACCCTAAAGGAGCTTACAATCTAATGTGTCTAACTCACATTAATATACTAGGGCCAATTTAGACAGAAGCCAATTAACCTACCAGCATGACTTTAGAGTATATTGTACAGATCAGTCCCTGCCCTCAAGGAGCTTACAATCTAAGGTCTCTAACTCACCCATACTAGGGCCAATTGAGACAAGAGCCAATTAACCTATAAACACGTCTTTGGAGTGAAAACCGGAGGAAACCCACACAGGCACATGGAGAACATGCAAACTCCAGGAGGAGGTGTTGTGGTTGGGATTTGAACCAGCAACTCTAGTGCTGCTAGGCAGAAGTGCTAACCACTTAGACACTGTGCTGCCACTGTTAGCCCTAGTTCACACTATTGTGATGTGGGAACCAGCGCGATTCCAGTGCGGGTTCCGGCATCGCATCTCCCGCGCAGGCAGTTCACACTGCCCTCTGCGAACCGCTGCGGGTGTCGATACAAAGTTAATGACACCCCCAGATTGGTGAATTTGGACAGGAATCGGATCGCATGGGTGTTCACATAAAAGGTTCCTGCAGCATTTTCGTGCGAATGCAATGCGAGTTCAGCCATACAAACTGTAATGCTGAATTTGCATTGCACAGACATTGTATGTGATCTGCACAGCAATGCAGTACGAATCACATGTGATGTCTATGTTCGCAATAGTATAAACCCAGGCTTACACACAATCCAAAAATTGGACAACAGATCGTCCGACTTTTTTCGCTTACTAGTCGCAAGTAGAAATTGAATAGGTTACTAAAGTCACAAAAATTCTCGTACGACAGAAAAAAAAAAATCGGGAGTGATATAATGTGTTTGTAATGTATTTGTATTGTATTTTCGGATGACAACTGTACTGACTGAATGAAAATTATACGATCTGGTATCGTACAAGGAAAATTTTCATGCTTGTCTGATCGAATAATATCGGATGAACTGTCGTGATCGGCTCTCGAAAGCTCTGTACTAATGATCTGATTATCGTACGATCGCGTCGAAAGCGGTGTTTTTCATCCGATTTTCGGATCGTGTGTACAGGCCATTAGGCTTTGATGGCTGTTTATGCCTATCCTCTCTCTTTGTTCTGATGACCATTGCCATTGCAGCTGAGAGGAAGGCAAAATGTAAAATTTTAGGTTTTAACTGGAACAGGAATAAAGGAAATATTTTAGAGCTCATTTATGTCTTTGCAATGCATTAACATGCCATTCAAAATAAATGAGTTGCCGATGCACTCTAACGTGTTCAAGTGGTTTTAAAGGCTCAAGGTTTTTTTTACCTTCATGCATTCTATGTGCAGCACCCCAGCCCCCCCCCCAATACTCACCTGAACTCCCTCTGGATCCAGTGATGTGCACAAGAGTTGAGCTTCTCCCAGGTCTCTTAGTCCTCATTGGCAGAGACATTGGCTCCTGCTACTGAATGGTGAAAAAGACAAATCAGTTTATTATAATATTATATGGTATACTTCAAGATCTGTGTTCATAACCTAAAATCAAATACTATTTCTCTGACCCAGTCTGTGTAAATCATCTTTCCTATAATGATTGTGCACAAACATAGGTGATACATTTGATTGGCTAATTGAATATATTTTAGTGGCAAGCTTTTGAGAATACTTAGTTCCCTTTATCAGGACTAGTATAATGACACAATGAAAGCATGCTAATGGACATGAAAGCGGAAACTGGGCTGTAATTAAAGACAAGCTTACTGGTGAAGCAATAGGGTTATAAACACATAATCAAGACATAGCAGCTAATTAGATAGGGCAGGGTAAGTAGAGAGAATGAATAAAACAAGTCTTTAGCCACGTACACATGATCAGATTTTCCGCAGACAAATCATCAATCTTTTGTCAGAAGGGCGTGTGCCGTGAACTTGTCTTGCATACAAACGGTACACAATTGTCTGCCAACAAACTCGAACGTAGTGACGTACTAGACTTACTACGAGCCAATAAAGAGGAAGTTCAAATGTCAAGCGCCACCCTTTTGGGCTCCTTCTGCTAATTTCGTGTTAGTAGAAGTTTGGTGGGTGTTGATTCGCGCTTTTCATTTCGCGCTTTTCATTTCGCGCTTTTCAGTTTGTTTCTGAAGGGCCGTTCGTCAACCAGCCATGTTGCGGAATCGCAGGAGATAACGTGTTATTATTGGCCTTGGAGTTATTGCTTTGACCCAAGTCCAGTCCAGGAACAGGAGGAGAAGGGTTTCTTGGACCAAAAATTGGTTACTTTATTAATCGTGACCAAGTATGTCATATGCCTTTGCTGCGGGAGCTCCAGGAGAATAATCCGGATGTTTTTCGGAATTATCTTGGATGACGGACCCCTGCTTTCACCAACTCTTGGCATTGTTGACCCCCTATATTAAGAAGCAGGGCACATGCATGAGGCTTTTATTTTATTTTTTGGTTGAATAATGATTTGATTTGGTATATTTTTGGATGCATAGAATGCACTTTTTGGTTAAGTTCTATTGGCAGATAGCATGTCTAATTTGATTTGTTTTCTTTTTTTTAATGCACAATAAAAAAATTGTGGGGAATAATACTTGGCTATGTGTTTTACTTCAAATGACAGTTTGGGAGTAGGCAGTTACATTTAAAAAAATACAATGTAAAATTAACAAGGGACATCGACATAGTTGTATCTTTCATCTTAAAAACTAAGGATAATGGTGTTGTGGTAACTTGCACCAAAAAAAACCAAAAAAACAAGCATAATAATATTATTCTTGATATCACTAGAAAAAAAAAGCCTTTGAAAAATCGTTTGCCATAACTCCATCAGTATCACCAACAAAGCAGCTTCATTATTATCCTATTAAAGAAGAAGAGAATTGTGCGCTGCATTTCGAGATTTCATAATTTTCCGTGTCACAAATATTAACTCTCCATTACGAACGCTAGTTTACAAGACTGACCGCTTTCAGCTTATCCTTGCTTCCGAGCATGCGTGTTTGTACTTTGGACTTTTGTGTGATGGACTTGTGTACACACGGTAGGAAAATCTGACAAAAGAATGTTGTCCATTGAAAATTTACTAGCCTGCCATCCAACATTTGTTGGCGGAAAGTTAGCCAACAATTGTCTGATGGAGCGTACTAACGGTCGGATTTTAGGCAAACAGTCTGTCATCACACAATTCCCAGACGAAAATGTGATCGTGTGTATGAGGCTTTAGTCTTGATTCACACTGATGTGGTGCGAATCTGATGCGATTTCACAATGCGATTTCTGTTGTGACAGGCATTCTAATGCCATTCTAATGCCAATTTAGAGGGGATTTGGAATAGCTGGAGATAAAATTTGCACCGAACCCGTACTAAACTCGTACCCTTTTTTTGCCCGGATCAAATTTGCACCACATATCAACCTTCATTGGAAATAATGCTTTTTTTAGATGACATGCGAATCTATGCTTTTCGGATCACATCTGATCCGCACAGAATTTGCATAAGTGTGAACTGGCACTCAATGTCAAAGCATATGTAACCACACAATGAAACTTTATCTGTTATGCAAAAATGTGTTCAACCATCTTGTGTCTATTCATGAGCTATGATCATGGAACGCAAACTATGTTTATCTTTCTGTAATAATTGTATAGCTGTAGATGTGATTTTTCTATCAGTATCCAACCAGTGATTGGAGCCTGGTCCATGCATTGTTGGAGATTACTGGCTGGGTCATGGTACCCGAGGGGGGTGATATTGAGAATCATCATAAGGGCTCAAAATCATGCAGCAAGATTAGTGCTGATCTCATGCACATGTAGGATTGAAAACAGATATAGTGTCAAGAACATTATAATTGGTCTTGATATATGTCATCAGGATATACATTGCTCAAACAAAATTAAAGGAACGCTTTAAAAACACCTCAGATCTCAATGGGGAAAAATATCATGCTGGATATCTATACTGATATAGACTGGGTGATGTGTTAGAAATGAAAGGATGCCACTCCTAATGAGACGACGGATTGTGTCCTTGGGTATTCCCTCCCAGATCTGGACCAGGGCATAACTGAGCTCCTGAACAGACTGAGGTGCAACCTGGCGATGTCAGATGGACTGAAACATAATGTCCCAGAGGTGTTCTATTGGATTTAGGTCAGGTGGGTGTGGAGGCTATTCAATGATATCGATTCCTTCATCCTTCAGGAACTGGCTGCATACTCTTGCCACATGAGGTTGGGCATTGTCGTGCACCAGGAGGAACCCAGGACCCACTGCACCAGCGTAGTCTGACAATGGGTCCAAGGATTTCATCCCGATACCTAATGGCAGTCAGGGTGCCATTTTCTAGTCTGTAAAGGTCTGTGCGTCCCTCCATGGATATGCCTCCCCAACCTTCACTGACCCACCACTAAACTGGTCATGCTGAACGATGTTACAGGCAGTACAGGCAGCATAACGTTCTCCATGGCTCTCCCAGACCCTTTCTCGTCTGTCACGTACTCAGCGTGAACCTGCACTCATCTGTATATATACAGTGGGGATCGAAAGTTTGGGCACCCCAGGTAAAAATATGTATTAATGTGCATAACGAAGCCAAGGAAAGATGGAAAAATCTCCAAATGGCATCAAATTACAGATTAGACATTCCTATAATATGTAAAAAAAAGTTTGATTTTATTTCCATCATTCACACTTTCAAAATTACAGAAAACAAAAAAATGGCGTCTGCAAAAGTTTGGGCACCCAGCAAAATTTATAGCATGCACTGCCCCCTTTGCAAAGCTGAGACCTGCCAGTGTCATGGATTGTTCTCAATCATCGTCTGGGAAGACCAGGTGATGTCAATTTCAAAGGTTTTAAATGGCCAGACTCATCTGACCTTGCCCCAACAATCAGTACCATGGGTTCTTCTAAGCAGTTGTCTAGATTAGAGAACTGAAACTGAAAATAGTTGACGCTTACAAAGCTGGAGAAGGCTATAAGAAGATAGCAAAGCGTATTCAGATGTCAATATCCTCTGTTCGGAATGTAATTAAGAACTGACAGTCATCAGGAACAGTGGAAGTTAAAAGCAAGATCTGGAAGACCAAGAAAAATATCAGACAGAACAGCTCGCAGGATTGTGAGAAAAGCAATTCAAAACCCACGTTTGACTGCACAATCCCTCCAGAAAGATCTGGCAGACACTGGAGTTGTGGTACACTATTCCACTATAAAGAAATACTTGTACAAATATGGTCTTCATGGAAGAGTCATCAGAAGAAAACCTCTTCTACGTCCTCACCACAGAAATCAGCGTTTGAACGTTGCAAATGAACATATAGACAAGCCTGAGGCATTTTGGAAACAAGTTCTGTGGACCGATGAGGTTAAAATAGAACTTTTTGGCCGGAATGAGCAAAGGTACGTTTGGAGAAGAAAGGGCACAGAATTTAATGAAAAGAACCTCTGTCCAACTGTTAAGCATGGGGGTGGATCAATCATGCTTTGGGGTTGTATTGCAGCCAGTAGCACAGGGAACATTTCACGAGTAGAAGGAAAAATGGATTCAATAAAATTTCAGCAAATTTTGGATGGTAACTTGATGTCATCTGTGAAAAAGCTGAAGTTAAAGAGAGGATGGCTTCTACAAATGGATAATGATCCTAAACACACCTCAAAATTCACGGGGATTACATCAAGAGGTGTAAACTGAAGGTTTTGCCATGGCCTTCACAATCTCCTGACTTCAACATTATTGAAAATCTATGGATAGACCTTTAAAAGAGCAGTGCGTGACAGACAACCCAGAAATCTCAAAGAACTGGAAGACTTTTGTAAGGAAGAATGGGCAAAGATACCTCAAACAAGAATTGAAAGACTCTTGGCTGGCTACAAAAAGTGTTTACAAGCTGTGATACTTGCCAAAGGGGGCAGTACAAGATATTAACTCTGCAGGGTGCCCAAACTTTTGCAGACGCCATTTTTTTGTTTTCTGTAATTTTGAAAGTGTAAATGATGGAAATAAAATCTAAATTTTTTTTTTGGCATATTATAAGAATGTCTAATCTGTAATTTGATGCCATTTGGGGATTTTTCCATCTTTCCTTGGCTTCGTTATGCACATTAATACACATTTTTACCTGGGGTGCCCAAACTTTCGATCCCCACTGTATGTATATATATATATATATATATATATATATATATATATATATATATATATATATACAGTATCTCACAAAAGTGAGTACACCCCTCACATTTTTGCATTTTTGTAAATATGTTATTATATCTTTTCATGTGACAACACTGAAGAAATGACACTTTGCTACAATGTAAAGTAGTGAGTGTACAGCTTGTATAACAGTGTAAATTTGCTGTCCCCTCAAAATAACTCAACACACAGCCATTAATGTCTAAACCGCTGGCAACAAAAGTGAGTACACCCCTAAGTGAAAATGTCCAAATTGGGCCCAAAGTGTCAATATTTTGTGTGGCCACCATTATTTCCCGGCACTGCTTTAACCCTCTTGGGCATGGAGTTCACCAGTGTTTCACAGTTTGCCACTGGAGTCCTCTTCCACTCCTCCATGACAACATGACGTTGTTGGTGGATGTTAGAGACCTTGCGCTCTTCCACCTTCCATTTGAGGATGCCCCACAGATGCTGAATAGGTCTGGAGACATGATTGGCCAGTCCATCACCTTTACCCTCAGCTTCTTTAGCAAGGCAGTGGTTGTCTTGGAGGTGTGTTTGGGGTCAGTATCATGTTGGAATACTGTGGCCCAGTCTCTGAAGGGAGGGGCTCATGCTCTGCTTCAGTATGTCACAGTACATATTGGCATTCATGGTTCCCTCAATGAACTGTAGCTCCCCAGTGCCGGCAGCACTCATGCAGACCCAGACCATGACACTTCCACCCAGTGGTGTATTTTGGTTTTGTGCTGCCCTAGGCAAGACTAAAATCAGACCCCCCCCCCATGTAAATTTACCCCACCCCTTCCTGTTTAATGCATGTGACCCCTTCCAAAATTGAAGGACTGCAAGTTCCAGTATGAACCCCTGAGCTATCACGGGTTCATATTCAGACCTGTAGTCCTTCACTAGTTTTTAGGGGGGGTGATATCCTCAGCTCTGATGGGTTCATGCTGAAACCTGCAGTCCTTCAATTTTGGGGGTCACATCCCTAGATCTTATAGGTTCATGCTGGAACCTATAGTCCTTCACTAGTTTGGGGGGCATGTCGCATCCTCAGCTCTGAGGGGCACATGCCGGGGTGGGTCACATCCCCCAAAAGTGAAGAACTACAAGTTCCAACATGAGCTCCTTAGATCTAAGGATGTGTCTCCCTCCAAAATTGAAGGACTACAAGTCCCGTCATGAACCTCTAAGATCTAGGGATGTAACCCTTTAGATCTCATGGGTTCATGCTGGAACCTGTAGTCCTTCATTAGGAGGATGGAATCAGTGGCAGTGCTTGGGGGATTGGGTTCCGTATTTTTGCTTGGGGGGTGGGTGCAATGTCAGTGCTTGGGGGGGGGGGGGATGGGTTCAGTAACTCTCACTTGCTGTTACCTGTCAGTCAGTGTCCAATTGATTCCCCCTGCCTGCATGCAAGAGAGGGGAGGAGAGAGAGGGTTAAGGAAGGTGAGAGAGAGAGGGTGGGAGAGAAAGAGAGAGAGAGGGGGTGTGTGGGGTGGGAGAGAGAGGGGGGGTGGGGGTGTGAAAGAGAGAGAGGGGGCGGGTGTGTGGGGGCGGGGGAGAGAGAGAAGGAGGGGGTGGGGGGAGAGGGGGTGGGAGAGAGGGGGTGTGAGAGAGAGAGAGAGGGGGGTGTGAGAGAGAGGGGGCGGGTGTGTGGGGGTGGGGGAGAGAGAGAGGAGGGTGTGAGAGGGGGTGAGAGAGAGAGGGGGTGGGGGTGGGAGAGAGAGAGAGGGGGGTGGGTGTGGGAGAGAGGGGGGTGGGGGTGGGAGAGAGAGAGGGGGGGTGAGAGAGGGGGGTGGGGGTGAGAGAGAGAGAGAGGGGGGGTGAGAGAGAGAGAGAGGGGGGTGGGGGTGGGAGAGAGAGAGGGGGGTGTGAGAGAGAGAGAGGGGGGGTGTGAGAGAGAGAGAGGGGGGGTGTGAGAGAGAGAGAGGGGGGGTGTGAGAGAGAGGGGGCGGGTGTGTGGGGGTGGGGGAGAGAGAGAGAAGGAGGGTGTGAGAGGGGGTGAGAGAGAGAGGGGGGTGGGGTGGGAGAGAGAGAGGGGGGTGGATGTGGGAGAGAGGGGGGTGGGGGTGGGAGAGAGAGAGGGGCAGTGAGAGAGGGGGGTGGGGGTGGGAGAGAGAGAGAGAGAGGGGGGGTGAGAGAGAGAGAGGGGGGTGGGGGTGGGAGAGAGAGAGAGGGGGGTGTGAGAGAGGGGGTGTGGGGTGGGAGAGAGAGAGAGGGGGGTGTGAGAGAGAGAGGGGGGTGTGAGAGAGAGAGAGGGGGGGTGTGAGAGAGAGAGAGGGGGGTGTGAGAGAGGGGGTGTGGGGTGGGAGAGAGAGAGAGGTGGGTGTAAGAGAGGGGGGAGAAGGTGAGGGTGGTGAAAGAGAGAGACCCCCTAGCCATGCCTGCAGTCCCTACCGCCCCCTCCCTGTGACTGTCCCAGGCAGCCCCTGTCTGTGTTGGTAGTCGTGTGTGATGCACCTACCTCATGCCCATCCTCGGTCAGCCTGTCTTCCTGTTCCAGGACAGTCACAGCTGGGAGAGGAGTTGGAGAAGGAGTCGGGGATGCTGATCAAGTCAGTGTGGCGGTGAAGCGTAGTCTTCTCTCACTCCCTCCCGGGCTCTTGGTTGTGGCAAGCTGTCAGCCTCTTCCCAGCTGCCGAGCCTCCTGCTTGCTTTTTGAAAATGCCGCTGCCCTGCACCCCACCGCCACCGGACCAACGGCGGACTCTCCAGGACCATGACAAAAGGGCGGGGCTCAGCTCAAGGGGCCAGGCAGCTGCTTTGAGCCCCTCCGCGCTGGAGGAGGAGAAAGTTAAGTCCTCCTCTGCTTTGATTGCTGGGCAGGGAGGGAGTCGCTGCCGTGACATCACCAGTGGCCAGGAGTCAGGTGGAGGCGGAGCCGAGCCAGCACTACCGCGGCTCAGGCCGCCCCTGTCCCATGCATTACGGACTGCTCCCAGTGTCACTTTTATTCTGTGCGGGAGCACACTCGGGAGGACGGGTCAGGGAAGCGACTTTTGTTGCGGGGGGGGCGGCTTTTTTGCCACCCCCCCCGCAGTGTGCCGCCCTAGGCCTGGGCCTTGTTGGCCTAGGCCAAGAGACAGCACTGCTTCCACCACCATGCTTGACTGTAGGCAAGACACACTTGTCTTTGTACTCCTCACCTGGTTGCCACCACACATGCTTTACATCATCTGAACCAAATAAGTTTATCTTGGTCTCATCAGACCACAGGACATGGTTCCAGTAATCTATGTCCTTAATCTGCTTGTCTTCAACAAACTGTTTGCGGGCTTTCTTGTGCATCATCTTTAGAAGAGGCTTCCTTCTGGGATAACAGTCATGCAGACCAATTTGATGCAGTGTGCGGCGTATGGTCTGAGCACTGACAGGCTGACCCCCCACCCCTTCAAGCAATGCTGAGTGAAAGCGATAACGCCAAATATTACATACCTGCTCCCCATTCACCGCTGAGACCTTGTAACACTAACGAGTCACATGACACGTGGGTGAAAATGGCTAATTGGGCCCAATTTGGACATTTTCACTTAGGGGTGTACTCACTTTTGTTGCCAGCTGTTTAGACATTAATGGCTGTGTGTTTAATTTAATTTTAGGGGACAGCAAATTTACACTGTTATATAAGCTGTACACTCATTACTTTAAATTGTAGCAAACTTTAAATCCTTCAGTGTTGTCACATGAAGAGATACAATAAAATATTTACAAAAATGTGAGGGGTGTACTCACTTTTGTGATATACTGTATATATACAAACACTATATTGTCAAAAATTTTGGGACACCTGCCTTTACACGCACATGTACTTTAATGGCATCCCGGTCTTAGTCCGATATATTCAGTATTGAGTTGGTCCACCCTTTGCAGCTATAACAGCTTCAACTCTTCTGGGAAGGCTGTCCACAAGGTTTAGGAGTGTGTCTCTGGGAATGTTTGACCATTCTTCCAGAACTGCATTTGTGAGGTCAGGCACTGATGTTGGACAAGAAGGCCTGGATCGCAGTCTCTCCCCTAATTCATCCCAAAGATGTTCTATCAGTTTGAGGTCAGGACTCTGTGCAGGCCAGTCAAATTCCTTCACCCCAAACTCGCTCATCCATGTCTTTATAGACCTTGCTTTGTGCACTGGTCCAAATCATTTTGGGGAGGGGGATTATTAGTTCCAGTGAAAGGAACTCTGAAGGAGTCCGCATATCAAGACATTTTGGACAATTTCATGCTCCCAAGTTTGTGAGAACAGTTTGGGGATGGCCCCTTCCCATTCCAACATGACTGCACACCAAGGAAGGTCCATAAAGACATGGATAAGCGAGTTTGGGGTGGAGGAACTTGACTGGCCTGCACAGAGTCTTGACCTCAACCCAATAGAACACCTTTGGGATGATTAAATATATATTTGAGAAAGTATTCGTACCCCTTGATATTTTCCACGTTTTGTCATGTTACATCCAAAAATGTAAATGTATTTTATTGGGATTTTATGTGATAGACCAACACAAAGTGGCACATAGTTGTGAAGTGGAAGGAAAACAATAAATGTTTTTCAAAATTGTAGTTTTCCTCCACACATAGCATTTTGCTTTTAGTCCAAAAAGTTGAATTTTGAACTCAAATGACCAGAGCACCTTCTTCCACATATTTGCTGTGTCCCCCACATGGCTTCTCGCAAACTGCAAATGGGACTTCTTATGGCTTTCTTTTAACAATAACAATGGCTTTCTCCCATAAAGGTCAGATTTGTGGAGTGCACAACTAATAGTTGTCCTGTGGACAGATTCTCTCACCTGAACTGTGGATCTCTGCAGCTCCTCCAGAGTTACCATGGGCTTCATGGCTGCTTCTCTGATTAATGCTCTCCTTGCCCGGCCTGTCGGTTTAGCTGGACGGCCATGTCTTGGTAGGTTTGCAGTTGTGCCATACTTTTTCCATTTTCAGATGATGGATTGAACAGTTCTCCGTGAGATGTTCAAAGCTTGGGATATTTTTTATAACCTAACCCTGCTTTAAACTTCTCCACAACTTTATCCCTGACCTGTCTGGTGTGTTCCTTGGCCTTCTTGATGCTGTTTGTTCACTAAGGTTCTCTAACAAACCTCTAAGGGATATAGAGTTCACAGAACAGCTGTATTTAGGCTCGGTTCACACTGGGGCGACTTGGGATCCGACTTGTACGTCCTCAAGTCGCCCCAAGTCGCTCCAGAAATAGTTTCAATGGGAGTTAACGCTAGCGTCTTAATAGACACTACTGAAGTCGCTCCGACTTCAGAGCGTACTCCCTGTACTACTTTGATCGACTTTGATCCGACTTCAGCCTATTGACTATCATTGAAGTCGGATCGCCGTCTCGCATGATCCGACTTCGGCATGCGACTTGTGCTCAAATGATCTTGAGGGGAACTCCGCGCCAAATTTTAAATAAAAATCCGGCATGGGTTCCCCCTCCAGGGGCATACCAGGCCCTTGGGTCTGGTATGGACCTTGAGGAGAACCCCCTACGCCGAAAAAACGGCGTGGGGGGTCCCCCCCAATCCATACCAGACCCTTATCCGAGCACGCAGCCCGGCCGGACAGGAATGGGGGTGTGGACGAGCGAGCGCCCCCCCCCCCCTCCTGAATCGTACCAGGCCGCATGCCCTCAACATGGGGGGTTTGGTGCCTTGGGGGAGGGGGGCGCGCTGCGGCCCCCCCACCCCAAAGCACCTTGTCCCCATGTTGATGAGGACAAGGGCCTCTTCCCGACAACCCTGGCCGTTGGTTGTCGGGGTCTGCGGGCGGGGGGCTTATCGGAATCTGGGAGCCCCCTTTAATAAGGGGGCCCCCAGATCCCGGCCCCCCACCCTATGTGAATAGGTATGGGGTACATGGTACCCCTACCCATTCACCTAGGGAAAAAAGCGTCAATAAAAAACACAGTACACAGGTATTTAAAATAATTTATTAGGCAGCTCCGGGATCTTCTTCCGACTCCGGGGGTCTCTCCGGCGTCTTCTCCCGGTGTCCGCATCTTCTGCTGGCTCCACCGCTATCTTCTGGCGCTCTTTTGCCAGCGGTGGTCCGGACCTCTGGATCATCTTCTTCCCTCTTCTCTTCCAGAGATGTTGACACGACGCTCTCCCCAGCCAGAATGGTTTCTGTGCGCTCTGCAAGGGACTTATATAGGCGGTGACCCCGCCCCCTTATGCCGTCACAGTCCCTGGGCATGCTGGGTCTGTGACGTTTTAGGAGGCGTGGTCACCGGGTGATGACCACGCCCCCTTATGACGGCACAGCCCCAGCATGCCCTGGGACAGTGACCTCATAAGGGGGCGGGGTCACCGCCTATATAAGTCCGTTGCGGAGCGTTCAGAGACCATTCCAGCTGGAGAGAGCGTCGTGTCAACATCTCTGGAAGAAAAGAAGAAGACAGAAGTCCGGACCACCGCTAGCAATTGAGCTGCAGAAGATAGCGGAGGAGCCGGCAGAAGATGTGGACACCGGGAGGAGACGGCGAAGAGACCCCCGAAGTCGGAAGAGGACCCCCGAAGTCGGAAGAAGATCCCGGAGCTGCCTAATAAATTATTTTAAAAAACCTGTGTACTGTTTGTTTTATTGACGCTTTTTTCCCCTAGGTGAATGGGTAGGGGTACCATGTACCCCATACTCATTCACATAGGGTGGGGGGCCGGGATCTGGGGGCCCCCTTATTAAAGGGGGCTCCCAGATTCCGATAAGCCCCCCGCCCGCAGACCCCGACAACCAACGGCCAGGGTTGTCTGGAAGAGGCCCTTGTCCTCATCAACATGGGGACAAGGTGCTTTGGGGTGGGGGGGCCGCAGCGCGCCCCCCTCCCCCAAGGCACAAACCCCCCCATGTTGAGGGCATGCGGCCTGGTACGGTTCAGGAGGGGGGGGGCGCTCGCTCGTCCCCACCCCCATTCCTGTCCGGCCGGGCTGCGTGCTCGGATAAGGGTCTGGTATGGATTGGGGGGACCCCCCACGCCGTCCTTTCGGCGTAGGGGGGGTTCCCCTCAAGATCCATACCGGACCCAAGGGCCTGGTATGCCCCTGGGGGGGGAACCCATGCCGGATTTTTATTTAAAATTTGGTGCGGAGTTCCCCCTAAAGATTCATACCAAACACAGTGGCGGGGATCCAAGTCGGATCCCCGTTCATTGAAAGTCGGATCCACAAGTCGTGTTGAAGTCGCGTTGCAAAGTCACGTTGAAGTCGTGTTGCCCCTGTGTGAATCGAGCCGAATACTGAGATAAAATTACACACAGGTGGACTCTATTTACTAATTAGGTGACTTCTGAAGGCAATTAGTTCCACCAGATTTTAGTTTGGGGTATCAGAGTAAAGGGGGCTGAATACAAATGCACCTCACACTTTTCAGATTTTTATTTGTAAAAAATTCTGAAAACCATTTATCATTTTCCTACCACTTCACAATTATGTCCCACTTTGTGTTGGTCTATCACATTAAATCCCAATAAAATACACTTACGTTTTTGGTTGTAACACAAAAAATTGTGTAAAGTTTCAAGGGATATGAAAGCTCCTGTGTGTGTATATATGTATATGTATATGTATATATATATATATATATATATATATATATATATATATATATATATATATATATATATATATATATATATGCCCTTTGTGTTTGGAATGGGCCATTTCATATCTGCATAGTGACCTAGATCAAGTGTGTTAATGTGCCCAATAATCTTTGAGGGTTGTCTGGCATATACTCAAAATCTGATCACCCTTAGATACTTATGGGCACTCTAACATTACCCTATTCATTGGATTTTAAAGGAGAAATTAGGGAAGTTTAATGCAGAACTTTGTTGATTTTTTCTTTTTTTTATTAATTGCTCTGCATTTTCACTGTAATATTCACCTATAATCTGGTGCTGTACCCCACAGAATGTCAGGTGCTCCTCTTTCAGGATGTATGACAGCCAGAGCCAATCAATCCACTTTCTGTGAGCCCAGGCTGTCATGGACACACCCCCAGGGCTCACAGTCCAATAGTGCAGACACTTAATGTCTGGAAAACTTTCTGCTTTATTGATGACTTCCCACCTCTCAAGATGAAAAAAGAGGACCTGTGACTGTCCAGAAGACACCATCAAAAAAGTTTCAGCATAGGTAAGTATAATCTATAAATGATCTGTATCCTTGAATTGTTAGAACGCTGCCCCAAAACCTCTAAACTGCCCACTACTCACTTGCACTTAAGCTGTCCATACATGTATAGATGTTTTTCGGTCAGCTCAAGGAGAGACAAATATTCCTCTGTGGGCTATTGTATGCTGACAGCTGGGGCTGTTCGGCCAACACATTTCCACCCAGTGCCTTTGACAAAAGATTGAAAAATCAGCTTTTTTCGATCTGGATGTTGCCAACAGAGCCTCCCATGGAGCGAATTTTGGTCAATTCAACATAAATCTGCCGAAATTGGATGTGCATATGGCTAGTTTTAGGCTTCCTACCCTGATGCTATTGTTTGATAGTAAGTAGTCTTCACATAAACGTCTATGAAGAAAAGTATGTATGTATGTATGTATGTATGTATGTGTGTATATATATATATATATATATATATATATATATATATATATATATATATATATATATATATATATATATATATATATATATATATATATATATATATACTGTGCATATCAAGCTTAGTTTCGGAAAAAGATGACTTTAACTGCCTTCAGGGGCTCTGTTAGAGAGATTTTCCCTCACTTCCTGTCCTGCAGGCAACCGTTTCACCAGAGGGGAATTGAGATCAAATCTACAACAGAGGCATAGGCAGAAATAAAAATCTGGCAAGTTCAATCTAACCTTTTGCTATGGAAAAAAAGGACAAGAAAAGCTGTATTGAGATAGTCAGTCATCCACCAATCCCATTAACTACAACAGCTGCACAGTTCACCTAATGCTGCTGCCGAGAATTGTCATTAATGACAGATAATACAAGTAACTACTTTATACAATGCAGGACCAATTCTATAGGGAGATGCCTAACCCTTTGTGATTACACTAAATGTATGTATGTAGGAATCTGAAAAAAAACCAGCATTTCACTTTCTGCCAACAAAAGACAACAAAGTGGCCACTTTTCTCCTGGTAACAAGCTATTTGGCTGGACTGATTGGTTCCATGTACTCTGTACAGCTCTCTGCATTATGTATCAGCTCTACATAAGTACATGTAATAACTAAAATATAGATACATAGATCATTGTGACATAGATTAATAGATAGATCAATAATTTTGAGATATATAGTATAATAGTATATTACTGTGAGATAGATAGATAGATGATGTTTTATTAAAATAAACCTTATTTGATTGCATTTAAAGAGTAACTCCACTTTTGTTGAGAAAAAAAACATTTCCCTCTGGTTGATCTCTGTACATTGCAAGGATTTGAATAAACTTTGTTGCTGATTCCTACCTTTTGTTATTCATGAAGAAATAGCTGTTTGTTTGTCTGTGTCCATGTGCGGAGTGAATCTGTATGGGAGTGATTTTACAATTAAATAAACAGCTGCTGTTCATGACAGTCTCTAAAGAGGAAAGTGGCAGGGTCTGCATCCCTTTAGATGTGATTTTTTTCCTTTGGGAGTATCTTCCCAAAAATGACATTTTTGTTAATGCTTAATAACATTCAATTGCAATATGACTTGTGTCACAATTGTATATGCTATATTATTTTTTTGTATTTGCTGATCCCCCCCCCCATGAAAGCGGAGTTAACCTTTAAGGGAAGCTGTTTTATGATAGATAGATAGATAGATAGATAGATAGATAGATAGATAGATAGATAGATCTATTTCTATATTACCCTCAGTAATAGCCTGTACCTCTCATTTTCAATATCTTCAAATCTATCTATCTATCTATCTATCTATCTATCTATCTATCTATCTATCTATCTATCTATAGTATAACCTTTTCCCTCAAATATATCCAAATAAAGTTTATTTAAAAAAAACAAAGTATTTCTATATCTATCTTTTCATCTATTATCTATCACAGAATAGTTTCCTTTTAAAAGAATCCAAATAATGTTTATTTAAAAAATATCTGTCTATCTATTACCTATCTGTGAATCTATCTGTCTAATAGATAGACAGATATTTTTTTTAAATAAACATTATTTGGATTCATTTAAAAGGAAACTATTCTGTGATAGATAATAGATGAAAAGATAGATATAGAGATACTTTGTTTTTTTAAAATAAACTTTATTTAGATATATTTGAGGGAAAAGGTTATACTATAGATAGATAGATAGATAGATAGATAGATAGATAGATAGATAGATAGATAGATAGATAGATAGATAGATAGATAGATAGATAGATAGATAGATAGATAGATAGATAGATAGATAGATAGATAGATAGATATTGAAAATGAGAGGTACAGGCTATTACTGAGGGTAATATAGATATCTATCTATCTATCTATCTATCTATCTATCTATCTATCACAGAAAAGACAGATGTATAGATCGACAGATAGATCATAGACAGATGAAAAGGTAGATATATAGATACTTCTTTTTTTTTTTAAATAAAGTTTATTTGGATATATTTGAAACTGTTCTATCATAGATAGATAGATAGATAGATAGATATGCTGATATTGCAGATGATAGGTACAGTTCTTGAAGATAATGGAGAAATAGATTGATAATTAGCTATGCTGAAAGATTTTGCAGATTATAGGCACAGATAGATATTGAAGATAATGGAGAAAGATAGATAGATAGATAGACAGACAGATGAAAGCCTGGGATTTTTGGCTGACAGCAAGGGAGAATTATGTGCTTATTATTTTCTCAGCTGTTCTCAGACATTTCCACAGGCGGATGGAAGCTGTCTGAGCACTCGGAGTATCTCAGTAGTCTCTCCGCAGCATGCCCTGGCTTGTAAGGAATATCAAGTCATGATGTAAAGGTTACACTGTCATAGCAATTTTTTACCTGAAAGAAAAAGACAGCATAAGGTCAGCAAGTATTTCATTCATTAAAAACGAATTAACTCCATGATGAAATGTTGACGTGTGTATTTTGTACAGTGAAGTAAATGTTGGCAATTTTTAGGTCTGTGTGAAAATAATTGATATGATGGGCTAAAATGCTAAAAATGAACCAAACATAAATATATTGTACCTACTGTAGAGAGGATCCAGGTATGAGCTGCCCTAAAAATTAATTTGATAGAATTTTGTTTTTTTGTTTTGTGGCTTCACATCCAACCTGTCCATCTTGGTACTGTCCACAACCCTCTCAGTAAACATTGCCATCTTGGGACACAAATATTGTGATAGACTGTCCTACCAAAATCAAGATTTTTGGAAAAAAAAACCTGTAAGGGCCCGTCCTCACGTGCCGCCCCCCAAAAAGCAATCTGTGGTGGATCCCCTTCCAGAGTGTGTTTGACAGGCAGCGAGGAAGTGAAATGCCGAATACTTTCCTCCTACTTTAGTCCTCCAAATGCATTGCACGCAGTTGGAGGGCGGTTGCGGCATGCCCCCATTCACCTGAATGGGTCACGTCCTGCAGTGGTACTGCCAGCAGAAAGCAAAGTGGCATTTTAGTTTTGCCACGGCATGGGTACAGCCCTGAGTGGCTGCATTTCTGGGATTAGGGTGGTCGGAGAAGCAGTGAAACTGGGGCTAAACTTCCTGCCTGTGAATGTCAGTAATGTCAGCAGCTGCCCACGTAAACGAACCCTAAGATCTTTTATTTTTCAGATAGTCTTAAATTCTGCAGTGCTATATAACTGCTTTATGCTTAAAGAGGAACTGCAGTCTGCTCACATAATTTGTAATAAAAACATCTTTGCCATTCTGAAGCTTCCCTCCAACCACTTTGCATATTATTTTATATATACTGTGATTCTGTACTTGCCAAATATGCTGCAGAAATCTCCCTCCACTGAGTCCGGCTGCAACCATTTTAACTGTGGGCAGCTGAAGCTGCTGCCTGTTCACTTCCTGGATTTACACAGAGGCACACCTCCAGCTCTGCAGCTCTCATTGGCTCTCTTATGACTCATCCCCTCTCCCTTCCTGGCAAACTCTCACGAGAGTGAGAGAGAGAGCTGTGCATGATGTCATAAGCCTAGGCTAATGACCAGAAAAGAAACAGGAAGTGGGCTGTATAAGGTATTTACTGGCAGAAAAAAAATGTTTTACTATCCAAAGTTAAAACAACAAGGGCAGAAGATTTCATAGATGGAAAGTTGGAAAAACATGACTGAAGGTCCGCTTTTAAAAGAGCGAGAGACTGAATTTTTTGAGCCTACAGTTATTTGTGCTTGATCCTTTCCTCACCTCCTGACATATGCTTGAACTCTGTGCATGGCCTAAACACCTACCACACATTCCTCTATGATCAAGGTCCTACTGTCACCATACAATGGGTATGATTGATCGATGAAGCGGGTTAATTGGAGGCAAACTCTAACACTTGTAAGAACACATTGAGTGTGATGTATTTTATAAGGTGTTGTGGGGACTTTTCATTCTCCAGCATTTGGAATTCCTCAGTCTGGTGTGTTCATGTAAATGAACTGTCACATTTGACACCCTTTACAACCTGCAAATGATCTCCGCAGAGTATGTCTTCCACGCTGCTCCTCCCCCAAACAGATTTTACGTCCTCATTCACACTTTATTAGGCCCATCTTCATTCAGACATACTGCCCGGGACAACAAAGGAGACCCGGTGATTTAGCTGCAGGCTGAGACGATCTCCGTAGCCATACACGCTGAGCAACAGGTTGTTCCATACAGATGGGTTACACGAGGTCATTCCATCTGAAAACGGGAGTTCAGTTTTATAGATGGAATCAGGTGGGCCGAGGTATCCACTGGCTTCAAAGCTGACCATAGACATAATATGAGCATCTTCTGATCAAGCTGAACTCCTCATGTCTATGGTACCAGCAGTCAGCCTCTCAAGGGAGAAGGATCAATAGGACGGGTTTAGAAACCACGTTTTGGTTGCTACTTTCCCTGGGAAATATAATGGAGCCAAAGCTCAGACTGTAGCACTCTCTTCATAGGTAAAAACACAATTGCTTGGCCAATCTCTGCATCCTTGTGTTATTATTATTATTATTATTATTATTATACAGGATGTTTGTGAGTAAGGCTGGCCATAAACTGGTAGATTTTTGTATGAACATTAATACGAAAATTCAAACGAAAATTGTCAATTGGTGAATATCGTTCTAAAATACTTCAAAATTTTGTTTGCTTTTATCATTCAATTTTGGGACGAATTGACCTTTCGAATCAAAAACCACATACATAGTTAGAAATTAGTTCATTCAAGAAAAAAAATTCCATTCTGTTCCTTTGAAATTTGCAATCACTGCATTTGTTTTCAATCTCCTTTTATTAATTTTAAAACCATTATACAAATACATATAAATTATTCTTATTACAAAATTGAATATTATATTGCGTCATCACCAAGAGATATCAATATTCAATAATAATTTCTAATATCCAGTTCTATATTAATCCATTTAACCTATAATTCTACGCATTGTCCATCCACCATTCATTCCTTCCATTCATAACCAACCTAAACATATATCCTATATCCAAACCAAAACAACAATGACATAAAAAACAAAAAAAAATAAAAATAAAAAAAATAATCACTGCATTTGAAAATGAACATCAGTTAGACCCCACAAACGATTAGAGATTCGAGGAACACTTGAATGTGGCCAGTAAACCAGCAAATATGAATAACTGAAATGTAGACAGTGCTTGCTACACCTTAGACTAACATAAAATACCACTGTTATGATGGTATAAACTGTGAATCTATTACCACGCCAATCAATATAATTACATAATAACAAAAACATAAACCAATATTGTATCGTGTGCTAAAAGATATTAAGAATAATCAATTTGTGGTTTATAGTGACAAATACAGTGCATAATGTGATGGCTGTGCAAAATAAAGTCTTTTTTTTCTGTACAATAAAGTGCTGCTGTGCTCCATTTCCAAATTTATGTCGGCGCATCCACCTCGTGAAAGACTGTAAACACTCAACACTCTCCAGATATGATGGACTCCCTTACATGGTTAAGAACTCTTAGGAATAATTGCATGGAAATGAAAATAAGAATAAAGAATGAAAAATGGCCTCTATGAGTGTGAGAGCAATGGTTACCTGGCAGCGACCATTGCTCTCACACTTATAGAGCCCATTTTTAATTTGTAACGCTTAGTCCTTTTTTATTCTTATTTTCATTTTCATTCAATTATTTCTAAGAGTTTTTAACCATGTAAAACAAAAAAGGAAGGTTTCCCCACATTGGGGTTTTTAGGCAGCACAGTAACAAATGTAGTCAATGTTGTATGAAAAAATGACACTTTTATTGGATAATAGTATATCATCAGAGTTAAAAACAATGAGCTCCAGTGGAAATTATTTTAAAAGAATAATTGGCTGAACATACATAAGCAGACATTTGTTCATAGCAATATTTTATATCATGAACATTAAACCTGACGCGTTTCAACCCCTATAGTTGGGGTCTTCTTCAGAGGATCAGTCTGCTGGAAAGAGCATGAAAAAAGGGTTGATATACATATGCATGTTCCATATAAATATAATGTGAACTACATTGATTGTGCGATATATCAGTACAGTATAGTTACCAAATACAAGTATGTCCAACGAAAAACACAAGTTCCCACATGGAGATCCCTTTAAAAATTATGTTGCTTTGTCCTCTTCTCCAGAGGGGGGTTCCAACCTCCTCTACCGCCGCCACAGCCCAGACCAGGATGGTGAGATGCAACGTGGCTTACGAGAGGTCACACTTTTAAGCGCCGCCCGCCAGAGCAGACAACCAACCGGAAGGCACCAAATTACCTGCGATAAAGATTTGCAAGGAAAAAATAACTAAAAAATAACTGAAAAACCCCATATGAAAGTAGTTAGGTTTGATCTGTGGGCTAAAAAAGCCACTAAAAAATCAAGGGCATTATAAGTATGATATATATGGCCTAAACTGACAGAGGAGTTCTGAACCATATTTTTGGGTGTATGTTTAAAGAGGAATACCATAGAAAGAAACAAATATGGTGAGTACAATAAATATTGTGTCTGTGTTAGAAAAGGAAATGGTAGTGACAAAGTAGAAGGAAATAAGGAAGAGAGAGTGAGGGAGTGAAGTAAAGCATACAATCTAGGTGTGATAAAAGGTGAACTCAGTTTTTGGATACTATCACCTGAGTCTTATACAGCTTATGACCAATCCCGGGTTGGCTAACAAGCAACAGTTTAGATATATGGGACAACCTGATGCACCCACATCTGCTATTTAGCACTTGTTTGACGTAATAATCACATATTATCCTTTTACATCACCATTCCCCCACGGTCCTCCCTTCCCTTCCCCTTTTCTCCCCCCTCCCTTCCCTCCTCCCCCCCTTTCCCCCCCATCCCCCTCCCCCCCCCCTCCCCCATCCTCTCCTCCCCCGTCCACGCACAGGCACTTGCTTGCACTTTACATGCCTTGTTCACCTTTTATCACACCTAGATTGTATGCTTTACTTCACTCCCTCACTCTCTCTTCCTTATTTCCTTATTTCCTTCTACTTTGTCACTACCATTTCCTACCATTACCATTGGAACATGCATATGTATATCAACCCTTTTTTCATGCTCTTTCCAGCAGACTGATCCTCTGAAGAAGACCCCAACTATAGGGGTTGAAACGCGTCAGGTTTAATGTTCATGATATAAAATATTGCTATGAACAAATGTCTGCTTATGTATGTTCAGCCAATTATTCTTTTAAAATAATTTCCACTGGAGCTCATTGTTTTTAACTCTGATGATATACTATTATCCAATAAAAGTGTCATTTTTTCATACAACATTGACTACATTTGTTACTGTGCTGCCTAAAAACCCCAATGTGGGGAAACCTTCCTTTTTTGCTCTAATTTCTAAGGGGTGAGCAGCAATCCTCTTTTCTCCTCCCTAGTGTCCCCTCCATTTTAACCATGTAAAATGCCTTAAATTGAATAAAATCACTCAAGGTTTTTACACCATGAGCAGTTTTTCTCTCCATTCATTGCATACCTGCACAATCTGAGTTTGGAGCTCTGGAGCCATCATTGGAGATAATCTCCACCAGTGGGAGTCACCAGAGGATATCAAAGTGGGATAGGTCCCCCAAAAGACTTATAAGCTCAGCAGACTCTCCTTGCTATACAGTAAGGGAGTCATCATATCTGGAGAGTGTGGAGTGTTTACAGTCTTTCACGAGGTGGATGCACAGACATCAACTTGGAAATGGAGCACAACAGCACTTTATTGTACAGAAAAAAGACTTTATTTTGCACAGTCATTACTTTATGCACTGTATTTGTCACTTTAAAGCACAAATTGATTATTGTGAATATTTTTTAGCACACGATACAATATTGGTTTATGTTTTAGTTATTATGTAATTATATTGATTGGCATGGTAATAGATTCACAGTTTAATCCCATCATGACAGTGGTCTTTTATGTTAGTCTAAGGTGGAGCAGGCACTGTCTACATTTCATTTATTCACATTGGTTCACCAATAGCATTGATAGCAGCAGCTCAACTAACATATTTGCCAAGGCGCAGGTGTTTAACAGTTTTGTTAAACCAGCAAATAGCCTTGCCTTAATTAGAATCTTTCACTTTGTGCATTTAGGGCAAAGTGTTATGTTCTTTTGAAGCTACAACCCCAACTCAGCTGATACTCAGCTTTGCCATGCTCCCCTATGACTCTATTGCACTTTCTGAGCCATTGGTAAATGCTCACTGCCTACAAATTTGGAGGAGCATATGGCCTGCACCTGGGATGCAGTGCTGGGGCCTAAACAGCCAATTGCCAGGCCGTCACATGACAAAAGAAGTCAATAAAACTGTGTAAGCTCCAACAAAGTGCTTGGACTTCCACCTCTGGCAGAGGAAGTGTGAATCGGCTGAGTGGGAGGAGGTTCTTTCAAGAGAGCCTGTCATTTTATCCTGAATGGGCAAAGTGAAACAACACCTATTTAAGGTGTTGTTGAAGAGACATAGGAATGTGCTTTAACTTTCTGGCAGCTGTAATAATGTCAACAAATGTCATTTTTGGGCAGACTCACTCTTTATATGTGACCCCTTGGCTTTCTCCAGTATTCTGGATCACATCCTATATAAGTCATTTGTAGCAGGTTGTACAATCATCTCAAGTTGTTTTGAAGCCTTATGCGCAAAAACAATATTATTTTTTTCTAAACCATTGATTCTGCAATCACTGATTAGAAGTACAAAATCATTTAAATCAAAATGAGTACCTGAACACAATTTCAAACACATTACAATAAGAAGCATGGACATGACATTAAATCCAGGGTTTAATACTAGTACAAATACTAAAGGTGCTACTGAAGGTGCTACAGATACCGTATCTCAATTTTACTTCCTCCTCTTTTATTCTATTTTACCATGTTTATATTTGTACTTTCTAAACAATATTAATAAAAAAGTAGATTTTACGTTCAACTTGATTGCATTTATTGGGGTACCTAAAAAGTCTACTAGTTTTCCTGCTGGGTATAATTGTATCTTTCTGCTGCCTTTGATACAATTGACCACCCCCTCCTCCTCAAAAAACTCAATTTGCTTGGTCTCCATGGCTGCACTCTCCGTTGGTTCGAATCTTACCTATCACATCGCACCTCAGTGTCACTTACAACTTCACTTCCTCTTCTCCAACTCCTCTTACCGTTGGGGTTCCCCAAGGTTCTGTCCTTGGACCTCTACTATTCTCGATCTACACATCCTCCCTGGGTCAGCTGATAGCCTCCCATGGCTTTCACTACCATTTATATGCTGATGACACCAAAATCTATCTCTTTTCCCCTCAGCTCACCCCATCAATCTCCTCACGCATCACTGATCTACTAACAGACATATCAGCCAGGATGTTAAACCACTTCCTCAAACTGAATCTATCTAAAACTGAACTCTTAATATTTCCTCCCCCACATGCCCCTTCCCCTGACTTCTCTGTCAAGATCAATGGCACATCTATCAGTCCGTCCCCACATGCCAGGGTGCTAGGGGTAACCTTAGTCTGAACTGTCCTTTCAGGCCCACATACAATCCCTGTCCAAATCATGCCGCCTTATCCTCCGCAACATTTCCAGAATATGCCCCTTATTAACTAATGACACCACCAAGCTTCTAATTTACTCCCTGGTCATTTCTCGCCTCGACTACTGCAACTCATTGGATTACCTTTACATAGACTATCCCCCCTTCAGTCCATAATGAATGCTGCTGCAAGACTCATCCACCTTACCAACCATTCAGTGTCCTCCACCCCTCTCTGCCAATCCCTCCACTGGCTTCCACTCACCCAACGAATAAAATTCAAAGTACTAACAATAATTTACAAAGCCATTCATAACTCTGCCCCCAGCTACATCACTAACCTAGTCCCAAAATACCAACTAAGCCACTCTCTTCAGTCATCTCAAGACCTCCTACTCTCTAGCTCCTTGTCACCTCCTCCCATGCTCGCCTCAAGGATTTCTCCAGAGCTTCTCCCATCCTTTGGAACTCCCTACCCCAATCTGTCTGACTGTCCCCCAATCTATCCATCTTTAGGCGATCCCTGAGAACCCTTCTCTTCAAAGAAGCCTATCCTGCTTCTAACTAAAACTGTTTTTCTTCCTCCATCAGCTCATCCCCCCACAGCTATTACCTTTTGTATCAACTGACCCTTCCTTTTTAAATTGTAAGCTCTAACGAGCAGGGCCCTCTGATTCCTCTTGTACCAAACTGTAATGTAACTGTAATGTCTGCCCTCATGTTGTAAAGCACTGTGCAAACTGTATAGATACTAAAAATATTGTTACAATTTAAAGACTGTAAAAGAGCCCAAACAAAGGAGTTCAGTATGACCATTGATAACTGTTTTAACATGTATTATATTAATCTGAATTG